>NC_081418.1:72469400-72769400 GCF_949786415.1 Peromyscus eremicus
TATAACTACACATACACACACACACACACACACACACACCACCAACAACAGCAATAATTAATAAAAAAAAAAAGAGGCCATGAATTTGAAAAAGATCCATGAGAAGTATCTGGGAGGGTTTGGAGGAAGGACAGGGAAGGAGGAAGTTATAATCTCAAAAGTAAATATTTTTTAAAGAAAAAATAATGTATACATAGGATCTGGAAGTAGTCACAGGCTTCCCCTGAGGATCTTGAAATGTGTACCCTGTAGACAAGAGATGATTCTGCCTGTGTTGACTACCCAAGGTAGGCTTTACTCCCTATGAGGAGGGGATGTGGGGGGAGGAGAAGAAGAGGAGGAAGGGGGGACAGAGGTTGGTATGTAAAAGGAAAAAGAACTTTAAATAAAAAAAAGTCATAAAAAAGAGATGATTCTGTATTTTAGTTTCTATCTTCCCTGGGGTCTTTCCCTCAGCCATGCTTACCAAGCTAGCCCAAACGTCCTGGGATGGATCAGACAGACAGACAGACAGACAGACAGACAGACACACACACACACACACACACACACACACACACACACACTCGCACAGCTAGAAAGTAGACAAGGCCAAGAGAGAGCACAGAGCTCCATCTAGGCTGAGAAAGACCTGAGCTACACGCGCCGCACAAGGCTGAGGAGCCTCTCAACCTGTGCAGGGGTGAGACCTCTACTCCCAGTGGAGGCAACCAAGTCACCCTAATACCCTGCTGCCCTTTGTCCCTTCTGGGTGGGGGATCTACCAGCAGACCTCTCCCCCTCAGCTCTGGATCACAGGCCCCACAATCCAAAGGTGGAACAGCGTCTCTCATGCCCTGCCTCTTGGGCCTCAGATTGCCATCTAAGGACTCCTTGCTTTTCTTCCTGAAGAACAATACAAGGAAGAAATCAAGGGCTGGGGCCCAGCAGCAGTTGCTATAGGAAGCATCCCTCTCTTGACTTTACATTAGTATACAACTACAATTTCCACACCACCATCTTTGATGGAAGCAGCTTCTTTGCTACAGGTTCTCCAACTTCACATCCTCCTACCTACACTTGAACTGGTTCCTTCTGAAAATGGGAGGAGAAACTCCCATTTTCTCATCTGAAAAATGAGCTGTGGGCATTATCGAAAGGGATCAAGTGAGCCACACAGGATACTTTAACAAGAAAAGGTGTCTCTGTGTTTTTGCAGACAAAGCTCTTTCACAGGAAGAAGGATCTGTTTGCATTGCAGGAGAGAGTAAGGATCTAGAAGTTCACTTAACACCAACCCCAAAAGATACTCAAATTCCAGAAGACAAGAAAAATCTGTCCGAATAATAAGATCCTGCTCCACCCCACACACCCTCCCACTCATTTTACATTCAAATGCTCATTCCCAAGTGCAGCACCAGAGCCAACCACACATGGACTTCACATGGCTTTCAGTCAAGGTTAATCAAGTCTATCACAGGCTTCAGTCACAGGCCCAACTGTGTCCTACAGGTGGAAGACAGGTTGATAGTGCTTCCTAAATATGCCACTTGTTGTCTTGTCCAGACCCTCTCAACCATGCATCCATGCCCACGACCTGAGCAAATCATAGAAGAGAACACAAAGTCATTTACCTGAGAACCCAGGAACCAGACTAGAAACCTAATGGCAGGCAGCTTGCAAGCCCTAGTCTTTTTGCATGATCTTCTAGAGAGTAAGGGAGTATACTACCTAAGCCCCTGGCTCTTTCTGGTCTTACTGGAGTCTGAGTTGGTTCAATAGGCCTAACAAACCCCTGGATCTCTCTTCATTAATGGTAGGCTAGCCTCCAAGCCAGGCAGAAATCACCTCCAGTGTGGGAGGCAGCATGAAGTGTAGAGAAGAGCCTGGTGGGAGAGGCAGGGCATGAATGGTTTCATCTCAACCTTGTCATTTCCTTCCTATGTGACTTCTAGAAAATCACCTCACCTCAAAACTTCTTTTTTGTAGAACTGGGACCATACGAGCTATCATCTTTCAGAGTTGTGGAAAGTGATGGAGTACGTCAAGTGAAGTACTAGTGGAGAGTCTAGTCCACATCCCACAACTACTCTGTCTACACAGAGCCCATTTTCATTCAGATCTGACATCAGTTCCTAAGAACATCTGCAATCTGAGTACAGGGTAGCTCAGGGGCTCTAGGAGTCCAACCCTCCGAAGCTTGCTCATACGAATATTACCAGTGTTCAAGACCAGCCCTTACTCTTCAGGGCTGTCCTTTACCACAGAATATTCAACTCTTCTGGCCTCCCTTCACTATCTTAGTTAGGGTTTCTATTGCTGTGGTAAAAGACCATGACCAAAAACAACTGGGGAGTGGGCCTGTTTCATCTTATACCACCAAGTAACAGTCCATCACTAGACTACCAGGGCATGAATTCAAATAGATCAGGAACCTAGAGGCAGAAACTGAAGCAGACACCATGGAGGAACATTGATTACTGGCTTGTTTCCCATGGCTTGCTCAGCTTGCTTTACACTACTCAGGACCACTTGCCCAGGGGTGACACCACCCATGTGGGGCTGGACTTCCCATATCAATAATTAATTGAGAAAATGCCCCTTACAGATTGGCACTTTCTCAATAGTGGTTTTCTCTTCTTAGATGACTAGCTTGTATCAAGTTGACAAATATCTAACCAGGATACTATCCATTCCCCAGGCAATTCCACTTCTGAAAGTGCCATGTCTGTCCAGATTCCCCTGGGGCATTTCTCTCCTGAGAGAGTCATAGGCCTAGTGAGAACCAGGAGGGAAGTATGCCTTCCCCCAAAGAAAGGACAGGGATCTTCTGGGCTGAGAGGTATTCCCAACATTGTCACAGGGGTGGCTCATGTCTCGCATCTATAGTGACCCCAAAATTCCCTTATCCCTAAAGATTTTCCTAGAAGAATCTCTTGAGTCTTCAGGGGCCACATAAATGCCTTTAGCATGATCGTTGGACCCAATTTTTTTTTTTTTTTTGCAAATTAATAGACTAGAAAAAGAGGCAGTTCCTATGACAGGTCAGATGTCCAAAAGAAGGAGTGATCTGGAGCCACCAGATCGCCTCAGGATTCTCTACTATGGTTGGGGTGGGAGTGGGGGTGCCCTGGCCCATCCCGCTGAAGCACAAGGTAAGCCAGCAGCATTTTCAGTATATATCCTGACTGACATATACTGATGCTGCAAGGAAAAGGGCCGTGCTTGGAAAAAACAACATGTCTGAGAAAATGCACTTGAAAGGCTTTCACACATATATGACAAAACACACATACGTAACATATACACATACATAATGTATGTGTGAATATAATATATATTAGTTCATATCAATTATATAATTGTTATATGATTAACACATGGTATATCAAAGTAATTAACATATAATAATATGGTATGTATAATCAATATATGCTACATCAATTAATAGGTTTTAAATTAATAAGTGATAACTTCCCCCAAGGTAAATGAAAAACAGTCATGGAAAATGAGAAAGCAATTAATTTCACAAAATAGTAAAACTTGTTGAATTGAGGTGCCACATTCCACCTCTCAAACTAGAACTCTTTTTAAGCTATGGTGTCCAGCATTCACGAGAGGATGTAAAGACTTTGATACACTAGTAGTGGGAACATAAATAGTAACTCTTTCCAGACAGCAGTTGAGCAAAACGTTTTAAAGTCCCTAAAAAAGTGCAAAATCAAGCAATTGCACTTCTAGAAGTGTAACCATTAAAAGTACACAAAAACCAAAGTGGATTCGTTATTGTTAATGCTCACTCGGCAGATGAGATTATTTCTTTATTCCTTCAGTATTTTGCATGCTCTATCACCTTGAAAACACTCATGTTTAAATAGAGCACCTACTAATAAGGGGAAGTATCCCTAGATATCCTCAAGGGTTTTGTTTTTATCATTGCCCATAATGAAGAAAAGTGAGAGCTTAAGTAGCCCACAACAGGAGATTGGTTAAGGGAATATTTCTTATAGAGCAGAAAGCAAAACTAATAAGATATTATTGAATATGAGATTTCCAAACACTATGTTAAAAATGTGTCTATGTAAAAAACAAAGCATTGGAAAGTATAAACAAGGAATATTAACATTTAGCAGTGAATGATATAATAGGTGGATTTCTTTTTTTTCCTTTTTGAATATCTGCATTGTCTATATTGGCCTAAAAATCTAAAATGTTTTTATCACACTTACTGCTTTTTAGTTTATAACACGTTTTTGTGGACACAGCATATAACCCTGAGTGTAAAATCCCTGAATATAAGTCCAAAGTCTATATATCTTCATAAACTACTCATATATTAGTTTAATATCTTGAATAAGTGCAACAATTACTGCTTATTGAATTTTTGTCATGTGGCAGGCACTGTGCTAAATCATATGATTTAATACAGTAAAATCCAATAAACATTTGTTGACAGGAGGGAATGACAGACGAAGAGATGAGAAAGCTAGAAACCAACAATATGAACGAGGTTTATAGCTCTCATCTCACAGAGGCTGCTTCACTTTGGGGACCTACTGACTACCAGACTATAAGGCTCTGCTAGACCATCTCCCCTAATGGGAAGGAAAGGAGGAGGATCATACCAAGATCCTACAGATATCTTAGTAAGACATGGTTGTTTGAAGGATAAGATCTGATGGCAACTACCAGGTAAAATTTAAAACTTGCTTTTGAAAGTTTTCCTACTGGAGTCAAGAAAACTGAAATTTATATGACCTTTAAATGAGACAATTTTGACCTTGGAAACTTTTGATTCACTTCTAAGAACCTTCCCTGAGCACAGACCACGGCCTCTAGAGAGGGTAAAGCAAATAAGCAGCATCCTCGGAGTACAGAGCACAGTGAGGACTACCCACAGGCTCCCACCAGCTGATTCTAAGCTGGCCAGCTCTGGGGATGCACTCCTGGGTCTGAGGTGGGGGTGTCTTTCCATGGAGATGGAGAGAGGAGGAGGCAGCAAGGGAAGCAAGCTTCTGAAAGATGGGCATGATTTCTCCATGCCCTCTTGGGGGAACGGCAGTCCTGGCTGCAGGAAGAACCTGGAAGTGTGTGACTGGTGTGACATGGTATATCTGGGGGAAGAGCACATGTTTATCCTGTTCCACAAACTCTGGGGCACTTCATTGGGAGCACAGGTGACCCAGAGACAAGCTCCTCATCACTGGTCTCTTCCTGGCTCCAGCACTTCCCAGATGTATCTCCAAGCAGGTGGAGCCAAAAGCATAATAGCATCTACTCTCATTGTCAAAGATGTTGTGGGGTCAAGATCAGGTTGAAGGTCACGTTCACTTGTGTGCTTGCTTAAATAAGAACCTTTGAAGAGCATCTGCGCACCTGCCTCAGGCCTGCTGCTAGCCAAAGCTAACATTCCATCAGGAAGCTGCTCCATAAGCTATCTCCACCTCTCAGGTGGGCCCAGCTCCCAAGAGGGTAAAGATGCTAGACCTTGAAAAGTTGTTTCAAAACAACAGAAACTCAGTAAAACTATGGAGACTGGACCTCTTCCAATGCTGGCCTCTTAACAAGTGAATTCTGTGGTCAGCAACCTGAGGATACTCTCAGCCCCTTCTGTCTCTCTCCTCTTGGTGAACAGTTTGGAGCACGAGAAAAACAGAAACCACTGGGAGTTCCCAACAAACAGCTCCCGGACACCCCAGTGTTTTCTGAAACGTTCCAGTCACGATATACATCATCCCTACCTGCCTGTCTGTCTCCAACCAGCCTCTGAGAGCTCAGGACTCTAAAAGGACCTCGCTCTAGGTCTCTCTAGTGCGCTCTCCTCTCCTCTCCGTCTTTTGTCCTCATATCTCGGTCCCTGAACTTCTGACTGGGTGGTCTATGCCTTTTTCTCCGTGTCTGCCCACTCCCTTCGGTCTTTTCTGACTCCTCTTCCTCCTCGTTCTTATCTCCATCTGTGTCTCCATCCATCTCTATCCATCCTCTTCTACACCTTGTTACCCAAATCTCAGCGTGGAATGAGCCATTCAGAGACGCGTAATTGAAAATCGACTCCAGCGGGATGCTAGCTAGAGCAATGGAGTAGCAGGGACAGCTGGATCTGGGCTTCCCCCAGCAGGTCACAATTCCCAAGCGCTCCCTCCAGCCAGCACCCTCGACCCAGATTCCCATGCCCACCTCCTCCCGGCTTAGAACTGGCCACCGCCACCAAAGGGTGTGCGAGGACGCCAAAAACGGCCCGAGTGCAAAGTTCTCACCGATGGTGAAGCTGTACCCATCGATGCTGAAAGTGGCGCTCCTACATTTCTTGAAGCCCTCCTTCTTGTGGCTGGCGTCCGTCATGGCTTGTGCCTCCGGGGTCCCAGCTTGAGCCGGTGCCCAGCCTCCACTGCACTGTCACCGCAGACCCACGCTGGCTATGAGCTGCTCACGCCGGCTGCAGGCACCTAGACCTGGAAGCTAACAACCAAGGCTCCCGGTAGAGTCCCTGCGTCCCCGCCACTGTCCCATATCCAACCCGCTTTAGCTGCGACGGCAGGGGACTGGCAGGGCTGCTTACAGCCGGCTGTGGGCTGGCCCGGGCTGCCGCGCCCCTTGCGCGCTTCGCTCTCTGGAGGCTGGGGGAGGTTGGGGGACCCCGAGGGAATGGCAGGGATTGACGTCGTGCTTTTTCTAGGTGTATTTTCTCTGGCAGAGTGGAGAGCTCCCCCAAAGCACACAAGAGATGGAGAAGCCAACACCTCAGCCGTCAGACGCCCAAGTTTACTCCAAACAAGGAAGTAGAGCGATTGCCACGCCCACTTCCTCCCACAGCTGTCCCCCGGACTAGCCCCGAGCCCCAATAATAGTACTTCTCAGCAGTTCCTGGCCAGAAGATAATTACCAAAGTAACTAACTCATTTGTGGGTGATCATTTCAACACGAAAGCCTTAAGACATGCAATTTACAACCTAATTTAAACAACCCATATCGAACCGCCTACCTCCCCACCCCCTTCAAATTTGAGTTTGTCACGTGTGATGGACTCCTGGGATTTGTGGAGGTGGAGATCTCAAGGATCCTGTGGCTAAGGCTCTAGTGACAGAAGAGGGAACCGGGGCGCAGGAAGGCTTGAGAAAGATGCAGACTTGGGACTCAGGAGGTTCTCTTTGTGAACCCACAGCACGTGTCGCTGGGCTTTCCAAATGTCTAAAATGATCACGTTTACCAGACACACGCTGGAGATACACAAAGACCACAGCTGAGTCCCACGGAGTCCCACGGAGGGACCCTCTCCCACACCCAAGCTATCACAAAACTACGGTTAATTCAGCCTCGTTTGCTGAGCAGGAATGTGTCACCATTAACAAATTCTCACCAAGATTAAGAATCCAGCAAGTGTGTTGCTAGGTAGTTTCAGTTGACTTCAGAGGACAGTAGATCAGGGACCCAATAAACCCCTTGAGCCCAGGCTAATCACACCTCGGAAATTTAGTCTTTCTTGATTCACCATGTACTTTTAAAGAAACCAGTTTGTCTTGTCAGATCATAGCTGGGACTTGAATAGCAAGTTCTCTCAGTGAAGACCTAGAGCCACACTCACTGTGATAGTTTAATGGCAAGATAATTAGTTGTAAAGACAACGGGGGGGGGGGGGGGGGGCCGCAAACCTCAGTTTTCATAGAATTTGTCCATCCCTTCACCAGAACCAGGGGTGCATCCGAGTCATGGCACAATCCTTATCGTGTAACAGTCATGTCTGGCAGATGCAAGTGTGAAAGAAGCATGCAGACGGACCTGAGTGTGGCATCTGACTCTGCCACTAGTGAAATGATCTAAAGATGTTCAGAGTTCCCAGACTCACTGTCCAGTTCTTCCAGTGAAGATAAGTGAGGAGGCAGGTCAGACCTCAAACAGTACAGGCATTCAGCCAAGGTCATGCAGACACTGAGAAAAACTCTTCTGCCTGACAATAACTGTTGTTTCAGCCACTAATTTTACAAGAGGATTTTTTTATGTATTTACGTATATTGCATGCATTTTACACAGCAACCAGTTTAAAGTTTCTAATCGCTCTCATTTTCCACACTTGGAACTTTTAAATGAAACATTTTCCTATTTTCATGCCAACAAAAGTCCTGAAGTAAGGAACCAGGATACCTGAGTTAGCATCTCTCCCATAGTAAATTATCTGGGGGGAGGGGGGGAGCCTAAAGTGATGGAAATTTTTCTCTGAGTGAGTGAAATTCAAATGATATTTAATCACATTTAACAGAAAAGCTTCTTGAAATATAATCTATCAAAAATAATAACAACGTGATCATTTACCTAAGTGTGGTTAAAAATAACTTGCCTGAACAATTAGAACTGTTTAAAAACTTTTTCTCCCCAGAATCGTTCTCTTTCTCTGGTTTTAGAGTTTGCACACCTACAGAATTACTAAATCCATTGTCTCAGATCTGAAAGCAGCCTTCTTGGCGCAGGGCTCTCACACCAACGAAACCAGACAAAGCCCAATGCTGCCGTAAGCCGTGAAAGGATGCACTCGAGTCTGAGAGCAAAAGAAGCTTGGGCTTGCTCCCTCAAGAAAGACTCTACACAAGCAAAACCAAGCCAAGGCAACCCAGCAAATGCAATAATCCTCTGTCCTTTCACTTGGGGCAGGTGTCACCAGATAACTGTCTGAAAGCCAAGTCCACCCTGTTCTGTTTCTATAAAGCCTGCAAGCTAAAGATGGCTATTACATTTTTAAAGGGTTTAGCACATTGGCCTTATAAAGAACTCAAAAGTTGGAAGTGGTGGTGTACGCCTGAAATCCCAGCCTGAGGAGGCAGGAGGATTACAAGTTCAAGGCCAACATTATATATATATATATATATATATATATATATATATATATATATATATATAGAGAGAGAGAGAGAGAGAGAGAGAGAGAGAGAGAGACATTTACTCAAGAAAAAAATTATTAAACAGATAAATACTTTTTTTAAAAGATACATAGAAAGACACTCAAAAAAAGCCAATCAAAGCTCATCTTGAAATGGCAATCCTCCTGCCTCATCTACCTTAATGCTGGGATTTACAGATATGCATCATCATGTCTGGGTTGCTCATTGGTTTTTAATTTTATACTTCTAGAAAAGGATGAAGCACTACGTAGCATTTAGGAAATGTTCTCTGGACTTCCAGAGCTCAGCTTGTCCTTGGCTTTCCTTCTGTCCACAGACAATTCCTTTCCTATTGACCAGGAATCAGTTGTCTTCCCACTTGGCTCTCTTTGCTCTGAACAGTGCCCTCTTGCTGGCTTTCACACACCTATCTTCAGCCTAGACCACCTTCCTTAGCAGCAGATACCTTGAAGTGGAACTCTCTGTCTTCCTGTTCCTCCTCCAGAGTTGTTTGGAATACAAAGTAGGAAAAAGGCTTTCATAGACTTTCTCAGGCCAGCCCAGCCTTTACCACCCTCCCCAGCTGTCCCCAAGGGAGGAGAATCTATCACCTGACTGGTTGAAGCTCCCAAGCATTCCTTGGGTCAAACTCAGCAAGGCAAAAGTCTCTGCAGGGCCAGTCTGGCACCTCTGTGAAGGCTGGAAAAGGGGCCCTTCTTTGTCCCAATTGCGACAAACTCAGAGCTCAATGATTGGACTCCTGACTTCGGGTTTCACACAATAGCTCTTTATAATACATCAGCTCTGGGTTTCTATCCATAATACTCTCAGAATAGCACCAAAGCCAAATTCCACCTCTGCTGGTGCCACTCCTATACACCCTGCTGTCCACATCAGACATCAATCTCATAGAACATCCATGAAGTCCTGTCAGAACCTCTGTCTCAGGGTACCTGACATCTTTCCATACCTTTCCTGTCTTCTCCCCTGGGTCCAGGCTACCACTGACTCTTACAGAAACTGTGACAATAACTTCTACCCAGCTAGCATTCCTACTCCAAGCTATTAACCAGCAGCTAGGGAGATCTTCTAAATAGAAAATTTTAGTACTGTCCTTTCTCTACTTAAAATACACCAATGACTCTTCCCATCATTCAGAACAAAATTTTAGAATAAAGAAAAAACTTCTATTGCCCCATGAAGCCATACAGCATCTTAGGAAAGCTGGAAAACATTTGCAACCTAGGCTTCCTCTCAGAAGTGGGAGGCAGAAGGTGCCTTTAATGGAAAATATAAACTATCAGGAAAGTAGTTGGAAGTCAGGGAAGGAAAAGCTAGTGTAATGGGTACATGGAACTTCCTCACCTGATTCCTGGCTTGTTCAAGGGCTTATCTTAGACAAGTCCCATAAACTCTTCCCACTGTCAACAGCCTGGAGAGGATTCAGGCATTGCTTCCTGGGAACCCGAAGAAAAAGTACTAGCATCTATTGAGGACCTCCAGTTGCACATCCTTTGTTAGTCTTTTCCATTAACCTCTATAGCAAGCATTCAAAGTCTCAGTGGCCCAATCCTCCTTATCACAAAGCCAGAGTGGAATGGAGAAAGCTTTACGCTAACCCCTAGGGGCTGGGTATCCTTCCCTCCCTGGATCCTCTACAGCTAGCTGGTAGAAGGAAGGGAGAAAAGAGGCGAATGGGCATGTGGAAGGCTTTAGGGTCTAGGCATGAAAGAATCATGTTCACTACCGCCACATTCCCATAACCAGAAATTAGTCATATCACCACATGAAACCACAAGTTGTTCCAGGAAATTTAGGTTGGGGGAAAAGGTTTTGTAAACACATCTTTTGAAACCCTATCCCTTCCACCCTGTTGACTGAATTTGACTTTTAACTCACCAGGTGGAGAGGTAGGTTTTAACCTAAGTGTTGAAATAATAATGTGACCTCCAAACCAGATTTTAAACTTTGAATTTTAACTCTAAGCCCCCCAAACCAAAGCACCTGACCCCATCACCTTAACATAAATTAATTCCTATTTGTAAATAACAGGACTTTTATACGTGTCCTATTACTAGTTAATCATATAAAGAGCTTTAATACTGCATTATACCCTTGACCTTAGAAAGAAAGCCAAAACTGTAATGGCTGTATATTGCATCATCTTATGCCATAGAGTTCTTTTTTCTGTAACTAGAACACAGAGATCTATAGAAAATACCAAAGTTTCAGGCTGTGAAAAGGCAAAGAAAACAGGAGAGTGAAGTTCAGTATATAACCTTTAGTAGGCCAGGGAAATTCTCCAAAGATGCTTGTCAAAAATCCAGGGAGCAGGGGGTTGGAACACAGAGTGTCCAAGTTTTGCAACCCACATGGTCCAGGTGGATGACAGAGCGGGCAAAGCCAGTAAACATTTGCACTCAGTCCCAGGGGACAGAACGTGCTTTCTCAGATGTCCAGCCTTGGTCAAGCTGCTTGTACCAGGCTCGGTGCCTAACAGCACCTGGGTCTCATTTCAGGCCTCCCGTTACAAAGAAGGGGGAACTTGCCGTGAGATTTTCCCAGTGTGGTGCTAAAATCTCTGGAGAAAGTAACTCACTTCAGTGGCAACCTTGGCAACAGAATTATCAAGGGCACCAGGAAGGCTGGAAACCCAAAGAGCAGAGGTGAGCAGGCAGTCCAAAGGGGGATTGCTGTCACGGAGGAGACGTTGATACTAGCCAGAATGACTTCTAACAGATACGTTCTCCGGTATCAGCTGCTCACTGGCAACCAAATTGATCTCAAAGAACTTTGATCTAAAATTGATCTCAAAAGAAAATTGATCTCAAAGAACTTTGTTCTAAGCTAGTGATTCATCTCAAAGCAGATAGCAAATGTGTTCCTTAATTACCAACTTTTCTACACTGGGTGTGGTCTCTGATGACGACGGCAATAATAGGAGTGCTGGTATTTGGAAGAAAATGTCAGAACAAAATGTGAAGGAAAAAGAACAAACTATGAAATAACTTACAGTAATTTCTACTATTTTAAAAATGCATTTAAGAAAAATAGGAAGGTGATAAAAAGTCACCTGGCAAGTGAGAAAGTAAGCCAGAGAGAAAAACTTTGCTAATCCAGCCTCCCCTGGATCAAATGTGGCAGATGGGCAGTGGGCTCTGTGTGTGTGTGTGTGTGTGTGTGTGTGTGTGTGTGTGTGTGTGTGTTACCTGCTTGGTACTTCAAAAATACTTAAATTGCAAATTTAAAACATGAGAGCCACCCACCCATCAACACCTGGGGCAGGTGGGAGAGCTAGCCTTGGAATCATAAGAGTGGAAGAGTTGTCCCTGACTCCCACCAGCTGCAACACTCAGGAGTGCAGGCCCTGCACCTCGCCAGGGCAGCACAATAAAGCCAACATGGTTAGCACAGGTATAGGCAAACCAGCTCTGAAATTCTGACCATGGGAGGGCTGTTTCCATTTCCCATCTTGTGGACCAACCCTACAACTGCCCAGGCCCAGACCCAGGGTTATGACTTGGCCTGCCCCACCATCCACCCCATCTATGATCTTCTGGAGCATGTGAAGGGACTGTTTCTGACCCGAAGACCCAAAGCTGCAGGATCTCCACAACTCAGGGTATCAGTGGGATGTCCAGGAAGAGTCCTAGTAGGGGCCCAGCATTGAATGTGTAGTAGAAACTAGGGGCCTCAAACCAGACCAATGACTCTTTGCAATGAACACTTGCAAGTAGAGATGTGTGGACAAAGGGGTGTACAGCATGACTTTTGGGTCACACTGAAGCTTCTGTGACAAGATACTTAATTTCCTCCTTTTTTAAAATTTTTCTCATTTTATTTTCTTCATTTTTTTTTCTCTTGAATTTTGTTTTATTGGGGAGGGCAGTGTAGGAACAGAGGGCAGAGTGAAGGGATGAGGAATGAATGGGATCAAGATACATGATGTAAAAAGCACAGAATAAATAAATTTTATTAAAAATATAAATAAATAAAAATTAATTAAAAAGGAGATGGGGCTGGAAGGAAGGGGAAGGAATGAAATCAGAGTGGTGCTAGTAACTACTGGCTGGTGTTGGAACCATAGCTAACTTCTGAGAGCCAGAGAGTTCAAGCTTGTCCTAATTCCTATAAACACGAACACACTGTGCTCCACTGGCTCCCCACACAGAAACATTAGCTGTAGTTTGATTTCTTCTTTGATGTATTGTTTTGGCTTGAATCTCAAATGTCCTCCACAGGTTCCTGTTTTGTATTGTGAGCAACTGGTTCCCAGTTTGTGGCATTATTTTGAAGTAGCTATAGAGCATTTAGGAGGTGGCCCTTAACTGGCTTCACTGGTTCCACTAGGAGCCTTTGAAGATTAAACTCACCTCCGATTCCAGCCACTTTCTCTGTTTCCTGGCCTGTCATGATGAGACTTTGCCCCACATCTGGCTACCACGATGAAAAGAAAATGCCCCTGAAACTGAGTCAAAATAAGCCCTTTCTCCCTGAAGTTGCTCCTGTGGAGTATTTGGTCATGATGACAGAAAAGTAACTAACACATGTGGCCTACTATGCTCAAAGAAACATCTTAAAAGTTAGCTATCAACTCAGACACAGAGACTTAACTACTTCTTCTATTGGTTTTTCTTTAAGGAAAATCTATTCCTTCACAGTTTTTATACATGTAGATAACGTATTCTGATCACTCTTATTCCATACCCTCTCCTATCTATCTCTCTTCCACCCCTGTCAGCTCCCGCTCCTCCCTACAAGTCCCTTTTCCATGATCACATCATTTTGCTTTGCATTATGACCTACTGAGTCTGTCCAAGGCTATTTACATGGTGGGCTTACCAGTGGGTATACAATTAAAGACCATGACTACACTTCCCCAGCATCCACCACTAGCCCCTCCTCCGTCCTCCATGATTGACCAATCACAGGCCCAGTCATGGGTACTCCCAGTAAAGGCAGCTGAGGATGCCATGAGTTTGTGATGTCCAGAAGAGAGCACTTCCCAGCCTATCACTCTACCAGGCAGCTTTTATATTATTTCCATCCTCTTTTCTGCAATGTTCCCTAAGCCTCAGAAGCAGTGATCTAATTGTCCTGCTTAGGGCTGAGCACACAACACTCACTTATTCTCGGCCCCTTTAGCTCAAATTCTCTTCATTTACCATCACTCATTGCAAAGAAAGGCTTCTCCAATAAAGGCTGAGAGAAGCATTTGTCTATAGATATAAAGATAAATACTTAGAAGACATTTTGATCCCGTGTTAAAATAGCCAAATAAAAGTAATAAGTTCCCTTCTAGCATCTATGACCTCCCAGGTATGAACTTTTGAGCAGTATGTTTGAAGTACCAGGCATGAATACCCTCCTGTGAAGCAGGCCTCAAATCCAATCAGAGAACGTGATTGGTTACCCCACAACATTCATGCCACTGTTGCACCGTCTTGCCTGGGACACTGGTCTATAGCTTTCAGGAGTCACAGGTACATAAGATTGTTGGTGATTTTCGACTCCCACAGCCTGCACAGAAGCTCTGTCACTATGTATGCTACCCAAGAGAGAGGGAGCTTACAGTTCAGCTCTGGCCTGATTTCTCTAGGTCCTGCAACCAATGTACATAGTGCCTCCTGCAATAGGGTCTTACCATCTATTTCTAGTGTACAACCAAGAGCAATAGCAATAGTCTGTGTTGGGGAGGGCACCCTTTGGGGTCTTTCTAATCAGCAATCCATAAGGATGTGAGTAACTCACCTCAGACACCAACAGTTTCATTCAATTATCCATGGCTCCTGAGATGGGTGTTATCCACCCGTGTAAGATATCTTGTATCACACTCTTTCAAAATCTTGTTTTATTTTATTTATAAATAAATAAAATTTATTTATTTAATGTATAAAATAAATAGGTCAGAGGACAACTTGCCGGACTCTGTTCTCTCCCTCCACCATGGGACCTGGGAACTGAACTCAGGTTGTCAGGCCTGCACATATCTGTGTGGCAAGTATTACCTGCCGAACAATCTCACTGGACCTTAAATATTGTTTTTACTTAGCATATAAACTAGTAGTATATGTCTTCTTTTATATCCTTAGTGTTGGTTACACAACCCAAACCTCCTCCTTTCTGTTATATTCCCATCCCTTTCACCATTTCAACCTTACCATCCCAGTATTTCCCCACTCAGCTTTCATTCCATATGAGTATCAGCTTGTGTTCTTAAACATTTTATTACATAAACTAAATATTGAAATAACCCATCTTAAGCCAGATCAAAGCATATTCTCACTGGACTATGTAAGTTTCTTGGCACTTATAATTATTTTGTTCATTTGTGTATTTCAGATATGTAGCAAGATCCATAGCCCCATATAGATAGTGAATCAATGCTTACTGAATGAATGAATGAATACATGAATATTCTGTTTCTGGCATTGGCTTTAGAGAGACATTGGAGGGCTAACAATGTAGCTCAGTGGTGAAATGTTTGCCTAGCATTTACAAGGCCTCAGGTCCAATCCCCAGCATTATGAAAAAGAAGACAAGGAAGACATACAGAAATTAGTCAGTGTTCCGTGTCAAATATGTACTCTAACTATCCTCCGTGCCTCAGGATAAGACTGTCCTTGGTTATCACATTTGTCATCTCAATGCTCTAGGCTCCTGCTTTGGGGGGGGGGGGGGGGGGGCGGGGCTTCATTCTTGCGCATTACATCACTGCCTAGTGGAGATGTTTACTGCCACATCAACACACCTGACACCTTGCATCAGTAATTAACAAGCCATTAGGTGTGCGTGCTCCTCGTACAAGGTAAGCTGGTACTAAAAGACCTGTGGGACTTACAGACTTGTGTGACTAAAGTTCTAAATTATGATCATGAATTACAAATTCTTACTGTGTGGGGAAATCACAGTCTCTACACTGACAAATGACTGAAGTCTCAGAATCACAAGCAAATTTTTCCAGATGTTGATTACACTTCTGCCCAAAAACTTTGCCAGAGAGTTGGAGAATGTATTATCATGATAAAAGAGAGTAGTTATAGTTGGCAGCAGGTGGGAGTCTCCACGGTGTAGTCCTCAGATGCATTTGTCAGGTATTTAAGTTACCAGAATGTACTTTTCCCACTGCGCTAAGTGCTTGCACATACATCTGGGGACCAACTTTCCTTCACAATGCTCTCAAGCCAGCAGAAAAAAAAAAGTGGAAGTGGAAGGTGAGTTAGTTCCTTTTATCTTCCTGTGATTTCAGGGCCATTCTTCACAACAATAGGGTTTACACACAGCTAGCACTAGGCACACACATTTAAGGAACTGACTCAAATACCCTAGGCAATTAGCATGTGCTTATGGGATTGATTCAAACACTCGGCAACTCAAGCAAACCACCGGTCAATAGACCTGTGTTGCATATGGAAATGTAAGACACATTTTGGAAAGAATACAGAGCAGAAAAGGGTAAAGGGGTATTAATTCAATCAGGAATTAAATGAAATAAGACAAACCAGTGGTCTCTTGTGAGATTTTTCTTCAGTGTCAATTGCTTCCTGCTAAGGTCTGTACTGTGGTCCCATTTGGGGCCACTGGCTGAAGCGGTTTCTGTCTGTTTCTGGTCTGTCAGGCACCATGTAACCTCCTTGAGTAGAGATACTGGAAGCAGTTCTCTGCCTCCCAGTCTCCTGTCTCTCACCTTGCCCTCCTTTGATAGTCACAGGAACTAGGATTCCTCTTCCTCAGAATTGATCATGGAAACCAGGAGTCCTTTCCACCAGGACTACTACTACAACCCAAGAATCAGTACCCGAACTTTCCCTGGATTTTCTGTGCGAGGGTTGACCAAAAATTCTGACTTCCTAGTCTGATCCTGTCATATGACCCTGATTACAGAAGAATCCTGTCTATACCAGGAAGAAAGGAAGGAAGGAAGGAACGGAGGGAGGGAGGGAGGGAAGGAGGGAGGGAGGGAGGGAGGGGGAGGGAGGGGGAGGAAGGCTGCACAAAATGGCCTCAAAACATCTAAACCAATGATTCTCAACCTTCCTAATGCTGTAACCGTTTGTGGTGACTCCCAATATAAAATTATTTTTGTTGCCACTTCATAGCTGTAATTTTGCTACTGTTATGTATCTTAACATAAATATCTGATATGTAGGATATGATATGTGACCCCTGTGAAAGGGTCATTCGAACCCCAAAGGGGGTCATTATGCATAGGTTGAGAACCACTGATCCAGACGAACAGTCTGAGCAGAGTCTACTGTTAGATTAGAGGTCCGGCCATATTTCTACATGATTTCCTATGCATCATCCAACCTATGCATAAAAAATGAGTAACTGACCCTGTGTCTTCGGATCCTTGAGGTAAGGTCTCTTGTGTTCTGTAACCCATGCTCATTCTGTGGTTTTCCCTGTTCATATCTGTCTGTTGTCATTTTATTTCAGTGGACTAAAGTCTGAACTTCCTTCATTAGTCATTATGTTAGGATCCCACTCCTGCACATGCGTAGCTGGGGTCTTGCATCTTACATCATCAGGGGGCACTACCATACGTGGTGTGGTCACACAGTCTGTGCCTGAAAAGCTGGATGCAGACCCCACCCTCTCTCTCTGCTCTCTGCTCTGCTCCCTCCCTCCCCCACCATCTTTCTCTCTCTTCAGGCCTGGCTCCCCCACCCCATCCCCCCCACCCCCATCCCCCACCCCCACTCTTAATAAAGTTCTGAAAACTAACACTGGGTTCTGTTGTGACCTTGACCTTTCCATGCCACAACCAGCCCCGTTTAGTATCCTTTCACATTATGCCAGACTCTTCTAACTAGAGAGCCTCATTTAGTCCTCACAACATTTCCAGAGCATACATAAGGAACCCCAGGCCAGCTTCCCTAAGGTGGAAGTAAGTTCTCCACACAGCCAGGTCCACATCCTCCCTGGCTCCATCACTGTACACTCTTGCTTTTTGTCTTCTGAGATGGTGTAAGGTTTCAAACATCCTCAGCAAAACAGCCCTTCCGCCCACTCTTATTTTTCTCAACTCCCTCCTTTTAAAATAAAGGCCAGAGAGAGAAATAAGCAGAGAAGGAAGAGATGGGTCCTAGTGAGAGACCAGAGGCTAGCTCCCATTCCTTCCCCACCCACTTCTACCTAGAAGACAGAACGGCACCCCTAAACTTGGCTGCCTTTCTGTCCCTAAAAGGAAGAAGGCCTGAGGCACCCCCAAGCCTCCCTGCTACTCATCTTCCCAAGCACATGAGGTAGGTTTGCTCACATCTCCAGCATGACACAGAACCCTGGCAATGGTCACTATCAGCGCCCTGCTACACAAACAGAGACGAGGAAACCTAAAGAATTAGGAGATGACTCACCCAGAAGCCAGCAGCCACGCAGGAGACCTTCCCTGGTAGCCATGTGAAGCTCCCAGGCCTCACAAAAGGGTTTCTTCTAAGGAAATGGGATAGAGATACAACTGTCTAGAAGAATTGAAAGGAGAACAGACCAAGGGTACCCAGAGTGAAAGCTACAGGTCAACCTGCTGGGCTCAGGCAGGGTCAGAATCAAAGAGGACTCTTTCTTCCCTGCTTTGGTGGCTCATAATCCTGATGGGCCAGCCCACAGGCAGAGTTCTGAGAAGACAGTGAAGAGCTCAGGATGTGGCTGGAGCCAGGCCGGGGGTGGGGGGTGGTGTAGTGGTCCAGCCAGGGCCACTTCCTGACACAAAGATAACATTTGCATTTTTCTCCCTTGCAGATAAGAGTGGTAAGAGGCAGGAGAAAGCTGCTGCTCTTTTCTTTTTCTGTTTTGTTTTGTTTTGTTTTTCCTCTTTGATTTAATTAATGTCACTTCTTCCTCAGCCAAGTTCGAGTCATTTTCATCTCATTCATATGGGGATGCTATCGGGAGATCACAAATATTCTTCAAGCAGCCTGCTAATTCATGACATTGGACTCTGCCTGCATCCTCATGGGAACGAACCATCCTTCGTGGGGCTGTTGTGAGCACTAAATGAACTCAGTGTGATTGGTATTTAGGACAATGTTTGGCACATAGTGACCGCTCAATAAAAAAAATTAAAAATAAAAAAAGAAGGAAAAATCAGCAGTAACCGTGCCAGACACAGCTCTGTTGTTTTCACACAACTCACTGCAGTAAACTTTCATGCAACTCATTGGACAGTGTAGCCTGTAAGAGTGGAAATTTTTACAGAAAAAAAAAAAAAAGATAGAGTCAGAAGGAGAAACAGACTACCCTAGTGGTTACAATTAGATAGTGTAGTCTGTAGCAGCATTCAACAGAGTCCAGGCATCAGAGCTAGGACTAAATTGTGCATAGTGTACTGATCAAGGAACCAAATCCCTTGACTCCATGCTCCAAATGGAGTCACCAGGTTCTCCCTACAAACATTCCCTGAGCCATCTCTGCCTAACAGCATCAAGATCGTCTTCAGGAAAACACAGGCACTTCCCTCTCATCTCCCACCCACTGGCCAGAGCACACCCAGCTGAGCTTACAGCAGTACCACTGGGGTGGGTGGTGAGTGACAGACACC
The DNA here is from genome assembly GCF_949786415.1 of Peromyscus eremicus. NCBI lineage: Eukaryota > Metazoa > Chordata > Mammalia > Rodentia > Cricetidae > Peromyscus > Peromyscus eremicus. The sequence continues at coordinate 72,488,790 of NC_081418.1, forward strand.
TGACAGCAAACGTCCACAGCACACAACTCATGACAATGACTTCCCAGAAAGGCAGCAGAAAGGCACAGAAGGGCACGTCAGGAACAGCGAGCAAGTAGAAGTTGATACGCCTCAGGCAGTTTGCTCAAGCTGGAGGCCCCATGGTTGCTTCTCACCAGGAGAGGAGCATCTCTCATTTATCTGGCAGAAGATGGAGGATGTACGAGCATGAATGTAGCCTGGAAACCAGGATGCAATTGGCCGTGAGGGCATTGAGATGTCGCACCGTGGATAGACATCATCCCACAAAAAGAGACCTCAAAGAGCTCCTGGATGAGGCTCCCTGTGTTGCCCAAAAGCTGGCCAGGAGAGCAACACTTCTCAGTCCCAGGAGCTTGAGAACCCATGAATGATAGGGAAGGTCCTCAGGACCCTGCTTGACCAGCACCAGGGACCAGAGACTGAAGCTCAGGAATGAGGACTCCAGTCATTCCTTTGCAGTGCCCGCAGTCGGCGCCAGTACACCTCGTCTCTAGTTTTCATCACTCCACTGGGCTGCTTCAAGTTCAGACTTAGGAAGAGCACCTAGGGAATTTGGAAACATGGCTTACTTACCTTGTTCTCCAGCACCTGCCTGTTTCTCTGTGGTTTCTAGCTGGGTATTCCACTCCTCTGCCTTCCCAGTGCCAGTCTCTATGGCAAAGAAAAGAAACAGGGTTTGTGGGCATCTGTGATAGCCAGAGCACCCCTTAGGGTAGTTCTCCAGTGTCTAATATAGCTGACTAGTCTCTGACAAACTCTCACCTTCCTGGGCTTCTTCATAGCAGGCCTTCTTCAACCCCTTTGCCCTTGTACCCAGTGTGCCCAAGGCAGTGTGGCATCTGTCCCCTTGGTGCTACAGACCCTTATCTGCCTGTATAACATGTAAGAGGACTGTTACCAACTGGGCAAGTAAGCAAGCCGTCCCTGAAAAGGAAACAGGCTAGGAAAGTCAAGGGAGCCTCCTCCAGAGTTCTGAAATGGTCCCACATGACACAGATTCCTACATCCCGAGGGCACTGGTCTAGAGGAGAAGAGTAGAAATGTAGGCCAAACTCTGTCATAGAAACTCCTTTGCCACAACTTGGTGAGTAGATATGAGGACTATCATTTTCCAAGTGGACAAACAATTTTAAAGAGGACAAGTTATATGACCAAGCTTCCAAGGCCAAAAGGTCATGAACAGCAGGAATTGAACACAGACTTCAGCAAGCCTAGCATATGGGCTTCCTCCCCACAATGACCTCTCTATGTGTATAGTCAGAAAATGAAGAAAGGAATTCTAAACTGACCGTGTTCCAACAGACATGTTTCCGGAGTCAGTATGGAATACACTAATTTTACGTGAGTTAAAACACATGGTGGTTTGAATGAGAATGGACCCCAAAGGTCCATATATTTGGATGTTTGGTTCCCAGTTGGTGGACTGTTTAGGAAGGATAATGAGGTGCGGCCTTGTTGGAAGAGGTGTATCACTGGGCAGGTGGGCTTTGAGGTTTCAAAAATCCATACCACACCCAATCTCTCTCTCTCTCTCTCTCTCTCTCTCTCTCTCTCTCTCTCTCTCTCTCTCTCTCTCTCCCCTCTCTCTCCCTCTCTCTCCCTCTCTCTCTCCCCTCTCTCTCCCTCTGTCTCCCTCTCTCTCTCCCTCTCTCTCCCTTCCTCCTGATTGTGGATCTGATGTAAGCTCTTAGCTACTGCTCCCATGCTATGTCTATCTGTCTGCTGCCATGTTCTCCACCATCACGGACTCATGCTCTAAAACAGTAAGCAAGCCCCAATTAAATGCCTTTTTTCATAAGTTTTCTTTGGTCATGTTCTTTTACTACACTAGAAAAGTAAACTAAGACAAAACTATTTCTCATCATTTTGTAGATTTTATGTCACCTTAAACATGGATAAGGGGAAAAATCAATCATGCATTCTATTACCACAAAGTCCAAAAATAAGTGGGACAAGTAATGACTCCCTAGCATGCTGTGGCTCTGGCATGCAGCAAACTCCCTCCTCATCACCAGGCCAGAATAGAAAAGGTCCAGGAGAGTTGATTTGAGGCCAGTTGGATGAATATAAATTTGCTAAACAGCAGTTCACTGGCCTACCAGCTGACAGATTTTTTGGCTTGCTAAATTCTTGTTGTAGTAACATTCTGTAACATTTGCAAAGGTTCGTGTCTTGTTGAAGCCACCCAATCTATATTTTTAGTGTGCTTAAATTGCATATATATTTTGAATTTCAAATATCACGTCTCTCACAAATATCAGAGGTTTTATAAAAAGAGGATTTTCTTGTTTAATTTGTTGTATATTTACTTGACTTGCCCAACCTTCCCCACAACAAACACATAATCTCATTCTTGCACACATGCATAAAAACATCTCAGCTATACTCTAACTTTCACACATTCAACTCAATTTAAGTAAGTTTAAGGAACATCTCACCCTCCATATAACACACTGAGCATCTCAGGCGAACAACTTTGAACAGCCAGGGCAGAGAATGAAGCATTTCCAGAGCACATACTAAGCACCGAGGTCTGCTGAGTGGGCACCAGAGCTCTATCCCCCGTGGGCTCATCACCATGGGTGAATTCAGTATCACAATCTCTGTTTATAGTGAATGTCAAAAACCAAAGGTCTGCCACAGGCCTAGGCCATGCACTACAAAGTGGCAGTTCTAATTCAAGCAGATTTGTCTTGCCCTGGAGGCCATGTTTAGAGTGAAGAGAAAACCAAGGGTAAGTTTCACAGTCCAAATCTGATTTCTCTTCTCTGGGAAACCCTAGCTCCTGACAGCCAAGGAACAATTGATCAATGACAGAAGAATAAAAATTTCCAAGAAAATTATGGCAATTCTGATCATGATCCAGATTCTTATTTTAAAAAATAAATGAATAAAACTAATACCCATACTTTAAAAAAAAAATCACAGGTCAGAGTCATGCATGGTTACCTTTGATTCACCAAAAGACAGTGCAGGTGCATTCCAAAAGGAAGAATGAATGACTCACAAAGGGAAAAGTGACACTGGATGGGGATGGGGATCAAGAGGTTACAATCATTAATCCTCTCCCATTACTGTTGGAATGTCGTCAGATGGTGTCAATTTCTCCAGGAAGCATAGAATAGATGTCCAGGAGTCATAGACCATTTTTTACTTCTTCCTGCTTTCTCTTCAAGTGCACCTTTCAATAATTAAAATCTATTAAAGTCCTAAAGCAAAACACTTAGTAACACTTCAGAAGGTATGAGGAAGGAGAGAAATGGAATTTTGATAGAAAGCCTGTTACTAACTTGAGAGGGAATCAGCTTAATGCTAATTACTTTTAACATTCAGCTTCTATATTTAGCAAATGGTCTAACTTTCAGAGAACAAGGTTCTTTCTTTGAATGCTTGCTGAAGTACCCACCCATCTATCCATATGCTTCTAACTCTACAAGGCCCATTTAAGATCCCATCAGTTGTTAAAATACCTTTCCTGCAGCCCACAAGGCCTCCTCCCTAGTCTGCCTCCATCTAGACTTCCACTCCCACAATCAGCCTTTCCTGTGTGTATCAGATGAATCAAGTGTGTATTGTGTGGCATGCACCTGAAGTGAAGGAAAGGAAGACAGGAATATTAGTGATGATGGCCGGATTCACTGAACGCTCATTCGAGGCGGGTGCCTTTGTGTGTATTAACCTACTTCATCCTTACTTTCTATGGAAGAGTGTCTTACTATTATTAGCCCCATTCCTCAGAAGGGGTAAACTGAATTGTCTACTGTCATGGTCTGCTTTATGTTGCTGTGATAAACACCACGACCAAAGCAACTTGAGGAGGAAATTGTTTGTTCAGTCTACAGCTCTCAAGTCACACTCCATCACTGAGGAAAGTCAGGGCAGGAACTCAAGGCAGGAGCTGATGCAGAGGCCATGGAGGACTACTGCTAACTGGCTTGCTGCCTATGGCTTGCTCAGTTTGCTTTCTCTTATCATTCAGGATCACCTGCCCGGGGTGGCAATGCCCCCAGAAGACTGGGCCTGCCCACATCAATCATTAATGAAGAAAATACCTCCATAGACATGCCTACTGACCAATCTGTACTGTCTAATTGATAATAATAATAATGTTAGTTTATACAGAGTTTTGATGAATAAAAATAAATACAAGGAAGTGTCACACAGCTAGAATACATGAATTTCTATTGAGGAGCCATACAGACAGTGGCTTAGGTTAATGATTAAGAGAAGCAATTGAGTCTCAGTAGCCCAGCTAGTTTAAATTCTTTTAACCTTAATGTTGGGAGATGAGTTCACAGGTTTCAGAGTTCATAATAGCTGAAAAAAAGCCTTATAATAACTTAAAGTAAGATTAGATGTTTTGATAATAGCTTTGAGGTGAAAAACCCAAGGAGACAATCCAAAGTTTCAGAAAGGCACATAGTTGAATGAGGACCTCCTAAGGTCAGGGAACAAGAACAAAGCAGCCCAATTATTACTAGCTGACTTCTTTCTTGCTAGAATTAGTTAATGACCAAAGGTGATGATTAATTCCTTGTACCCATATTTGCCCTCAACCTCCTGATATAATAACTATTGATGAGTGGGTACGCACCCTAAAGATTTAAAGTAGAGCTGACTGATTCTTTTTCATATACAAAGTTTGTGATTACTTTAAGTTTCCTTATAGGATTACCTTTCGAGGTAAGTCATAAACTAATTGGCCCTTTCTTTGTAACTGCAAAACACAGCCTGACAGGAAAAGACTTGACTGAGAAGAATATCTTGCTAGCCTGCACAATTAATCTATAACAAGTTCCTTGGGTATGAATGCATGTGGGTTTTTCAACCGTAATACGTAAAATGTTTAATCATGTAAGGGATATGGAAAACATGTTGTTTTTTACTTGATTGTATTGGTTGTAATCAGTCACTTGAAAAACAGAATGTAACCACATTGTAATTTTTATAGTGCCTGAAAGATTTTGCTGGTGTATATAAGCTATAAGGAGAAAAAATAAAGATAGAGTTAAAATGGGTTTGAAGGAAAACATCAAGAATGAGAGAATAAGGAAGAATAAAGATAGAAGGAGAAGGAAAACATCGGGAATGAGACATTAAGGAAGAATAAAGAGGAGAAGGAACATCAGGAATGAGAGAATTAGAAGGAAATCATCAAGAAAGACAGGAGGGACATTTATAGATAGAGATAAGAAGAGAGAACAGAGAATACAGAATCAGAATACAAAAGAAGAATAAAGAAAAGGTCTGAAGGAAATCATCAAGAGAATGTGTGTGTCTTTTTCCTTTACCCCCTCAGATAAAAAAGTCTTAGTATGTGCCAACTCCATGGATTCCCTTTGAGCCCTGGGCTGCTGGAGCCTGGTCCCCTGGCAACAATAACCTCTACATTTATTTCCTTGTAACAAACCATATAGTTTGTTTATTTGCTTTTTATGTTAGACAGACACTTTTTGTCTAATTTGTCACATTAATGTACTCCAAACACATAGAAGACCACATACCATAGGCCTCAGTAAATACCTGTAGAGGTAACCACTGATCCACCTTCCACTGTTTAACCCACTGGTTTTGACTCAAGGTCTAAGAGGTTATATTAGGGTTCCCCAGGCAAATAGAACCAACAGAATATATCTATATGTACGTGCACAAATTTATAAAAGAAAATCTACTACATTGGCTTGCACTACTAGAAGCTGACAGTCCACAATGGAACTGGAAATTCAGAGAAGTGAGTGACTGTTCAGTGCAAGAAGCTGGAAGCTTCAGAATAAGAAGAACAAGGGATCCATCTCCAGTCTATAGCTGGTGGCCTAACAGTGCCCTGGAGAGTCGGTTGTGCAAGTCCACATTCCAAAGCTGAAGAATCTGGAGTCTGATGTCCATCGGCAATGGTGATAGTATAAAGAGGAAAATAAAACCAGAGTTGTCCGAGAGTTGTCGAGCAAGCTCTCCATCTGGTTTCTGCTGCATTTGGGCTGCCCGCATTCAAAGCAAGTCTTCCCCATTTCCCACTCATGCCAATTATCTCCAGAAACACCCAAATGTATGATGACCAGTTTCCTGGGTGCACTCAATCCAAGTTGATAACCCAGATCCACTTGCATGGAGGCAACCCAGGAGGAGAGAGAATACATGGCTATGCAAGCCTTCCTTCACTCTGGGTGAAATGGGGAAACCCTGAAGGGTTTGGAGCCCCAAAGAGAGGAAACATGACTTAGCAGGCTGCTTGGCTGAGAACTGATCATTTACAAATGACTATAATAACTCAGACAAGATCAGAGTGGAAGAACTGAGATAGAGGGAGGTAATTAGACTGTCATTGTAATTGATGATATCAGGCATGGGGTGGTATGGCCATAGACTGTAATTGTAATTGAAAGGAAGAGGCAACAAATATACTCATAGGTCAGATATGGCTAGGAGAGAAAAAAGAGAGATCAAGGATGACTTCAAAACTTTTGGCCTGAGAAAGTAGAAGGATGGAATTACCAAAAGTGAACTGGAGAAAACCATGGAGTAAGCAGGCTCTGAGAGTGAGAAACAAAGTTCTGCTTAGTCCAGGGTCAAGGAAAGCAGTCATTTAGACATTCATACATAAAATATCGTCCAATGTTTAACAGGGAGCTGCATACACAAAACTGGGTACAGGAAAAAGCTCTGGGCTAGAGATATAATTATAGAGTCACTAGCAGAGATAGACAGACAGACATACGTATAGATGGATGGATGGATGGATGGATGGATGGATGGATGGATGGATGGATGGATGGATGGATGGGTAGAGAGAGAGAGATGATAGATACATAGGTAGGTAGGGAGAGAGAGAGAGAGAGAGAGAGAGAGAGAGAGAGAGAGAGAGAGAGAGAAAGAGAGAGAGAGAGATGATTTTTAAAGTCATGATACTAAGTGAAATGATCAATAGAACTAACAGAGACAGAACAAAGGACCAAAGTCTAGGGGCTGGGGTGATGGCTGTGTTGGTAAAGTACCTGCTGTACAAGCATAAGGGCCTGAGTTCAGACCCTCAGTACCCACATAAAAAGCTTAACATGGCAGCACACATCCATAACCCTAGGACTATGGGAGCAGAGGCAAGTGGATCCCCTGAAACTTGATGGCTCACCAATCAATCAGAGATATATGAGTTTGAGAGACCCTGCCACCAAAGAGAGAGAGAGAGAGAGAGAGAGAGAGAGAGAGAGAGAGAGAGAGTTGATTTTTAAAGTCATGATACTAAGTGAAATGATCAATAGAACTAACAGAGACAGAACAAAGGACCAAAGTCTAGGGGCTGGGGTGATGGCTGTGTTGGTAAAGTACCTGCTGTACAAGCATAAGGGCCTGAGTTCAGACCCTCAGTACCCACATAAAAAGCTTAACATGGCAGCACACATCCATAACCCTAGGACTATGGGAGCAGAGGCAAGTGGATCCCCTGAAACTTGATGGCTCACCAATCAATCAGAGATATATGAGTTTGAGAGACCCTGCCACCAAAGAGAGAGAGAGAGAGAGAGAGAGAGAGAGAGAGAGAGAGAGAGAGAGAGAGAGAGAGAAAATGGAGAGTAACAGAGGAAGACTCCCAATATCAACCTCTGCCCTCCACTTATATGTGCACAAAGGTACATGTGCACCCACACCCATGTATGCACACAGTTGCACTTATACATATCCCAAAACAAGCAAAGACCAAAGTCTAAACTCTAGAACAATGGTTCTCAACCTTCCTAATGCTTAGACACTTCAATGCAATTCCTCATGCTGTGGTGACCCCCAACCATAAAATTATTTCATTGCTATTTCATAACTGTGATTTGCTACTGTTATGAATTGTAATGTAAATATCTGATATCCAAGATATCTGATATGTGACCCCCAAAAGGATCTCAACTCACAAGTTGAGAACCACTGCTCTAGGACATGTGACCACAACTACTAGATCTGAAGAAGAGGAATGATGTGATAAGGAGACTGTAAGCAGCCAGGGAAGAATCAAGGGACCAAGTGAGGGAGAGAAGTGGGTCAACTATATCAAACACCTGTCAGGTCAAATAGCAAGAGGATTAATAATTGCCCACTGGATACAGCAATGCTCAGGTCATCTGGTACTGTAACAAGTATAATTTCTGCAAAAATAAAAAGGCAAAACCTCAAGCAGAGTAAGTTTAAGAGGAAACAGAGAGGAGAGACCCTGGAAGTGGAGCATAGAGTACTACTGGGTCCACATTGCTACACATTGGCACAGAACAACATGGTGGGCAGCTGTAGATAAAAGGCACCAAGAGAACACCTGATAACACAGATGCAATAGCATTCCATGTCCTGCTGATGTGAAGAATATAGAGGAAAAAATGGGACAGATGATACTTAAGTGATGATCTCAACTAGGCAACAGAGGTCTAGTGCGCTAGTCTAGTGCCCCATGCACCAGTGATCTCTGTTATAAGCATAGATATCTCACAAATGTACCCTAATGATATGGGGGAAATATAGTAGGAATCGTCTTCATTCCCACTTACCTAGCCTCACCCACTCATGAGACAAACATGTGCATACATGTGCACACATGCACACATGACTCATCAATCTGCAAGGAAGATTGGTACCAGGAAAAGAAAACCCATAGATATTCAAGTCCCTTGAGTAAAATGCCATATAGGTGTTTGCATATAACCTATAAATGTCCTCTCAGTGCTTTAAATCAGCTCTAGATGCAGACCTGCTATCCCAGATCCTGGGGAGACTGAGACAGGAGGATCACAAGGTTAAGATCTGCCTGGGTTACATAGTGAGTGAAAAAGAGGCTGGGACATGGCTCAGTGGAAGAGCACTTTCCTAGTGTGTGTGAAGCTCTGAGTTATGAGGCTCAGTGGAAGAGCACTTTCCTTGTGTATGTGAAGCTCTGAGTTATGAGGCTCAGTGGAAGAGCACTTTGCTAGTGCTCTGAGTTATGTGGCTCAGTGGAAGAGCACTTTCCTAGTGCTCTGAGTTACGTGGCTCAGTGGAAGAGCTCTTTGCTTGTGTGTGTGAAGTTCTGAGTTAAATCCAGGTGCTTGAAAGAGAACAGTAAAGGACATGCAGATAATATTATATTATTTAGAGAATGATGATGAGTAAAAAGTCTGCACACATTCAATAATAAGTCATACAATTTTTAAAAGGTACTTTTCAGGTGTGATTGACTGTCTTTACATACAGAACCCACCAAAATAGTGGGCTAACAGGTTCTGACTGCTCCTGCTACTATTGTCTTTGCCCAAGACAAATTTATTTCTCTATGGACTACTGCCAGTCTCTTACTCTTTGTTTTGTCTTGGTTTTTCTTTTCTAAGAAACTTCTTGTTGAAGCCTAACAAATACATGTAAAAGTCTCTGAGTCCTAAGTGCCAGCTTGGTTAATATTCACAACCCAAACCACACATAGCTCAAGTCCAACCCCCATAAGCCCTGCCTCAGACCCTCACCACCACCCCAAAGCTAACACTGCCTGGTTTTCTAACCCCATATACCCATTTTCTCTGTTTTGAAATAATGTAAGTGTAATCATGCAACGTGGCTTCTTTGGTGCCTACCTCTGTCACTCAAAATTATGTTTGTGAGACACATCCATGTTTTAAAAATAGTTCATTCCTTTCCAGGATTGTCCTCCTATGGGTCAATATAACACCATTTATCTCTTCACCCAATGGTGACTAATTATGTTGGTTCTGGTTTGAGCTTGTGCTGACTAGTTTTCTGTCAACTTGATACAAGCTGGACAGAATGGCACAAGTTTAGGAAGAGGGACTCTCAATCGAGAAAAGAAATCCATAACACTTGGCTGTAGGCAGAACTACAGGGCATTTTCCTAATTAGTGATTATATGGGAGGCCTCAGCTCATTGTGAGTGTGGGGCCACCCCTTGGCAGGTGATCATGAGTCCTATTAGAAACCAAACCGAGATATCTGGGTGGTAGTGGCGCACAACTAAAATCCCAACACTCAGAGTCAGAGGCAGGTGAATCTCTACGAGTTCAAGGCCAGCCTGGTTTACAGAGTAAGTTCCAGGACAGCCAGAGCTATACATAGAAACCCTGTCTTAAAAAAAATAAAGAAAAGGAAGGAAAGAATGGAGGGAGGGAAAGAGAGGGAGGGAGGGTGGGAGGGAGGGAGAGAGGAAGGAAGGAAGGAAGGAAGGAAGGAAGGAAGGAAGGAAGGAAGAAGGAAAGAAAGAAAGGAGGAAGACAGACAGAAAGAAACCAAACTGAGTAAGCTATGAGGAGTAATAAGCAGTATTCCTTCCTCTATGGCCTCTGCATCTTCTGCCCTGTTTGAGTTCCTACCCTGACTTACCTCAGTGATAGAGTATGACCTGAGAGTTTTAAGCTGTAATAAACCCTTTCCTCCCCATGTTGCTTTTAACCACGTTGCTTATCACAGCAATGGAAACCCTAACTAAGGCAGAGCTACTATAAACAGACCATGCACACTTTCTGACCCGTCTATTGGTGCACACATGCAGGCGTGTGTCTTGGACATATTCTCAGGAGTGGAACTGTCCACGTGCTGTACACATCATCTTCAGCAGACACTGTAGAGCTCTCCGGCTCTCTTCGCAGCTACAGCAGCTCTGGGGCTCACAACCTCATGCTCACTTGGCACTGTGCTTTTGGGTCCTTTTCCCTTTGTGGCCACTCTGGTGGCAAGCCTTGCTGTCTTAGGGAGGTTCTAGTTCAATAGCCTTTAATCCCTTGCTTCCCCTTGTGTCTCCCTCTAATCCATTCTCTGAATAAAGCCAGAGACATCTCCAAACACAAAACTAAGTCCATTGTTTCCTCTTAAAACATTCCAATGTCTCCCAGCTGTTTTCAGAATGAACCCAAACTCACAATCACAGCCTCCAGGTCTCCACAGATGCTGTCCTCTACCTTCTGTGTGATTTCATCCTACTACCTATACCCCATTCATTATGTTGTGACCAGACCAGTCTTCTCCCTCTCCCAGAACAAGCCAAGCTCTCTGCCCCTTCAGGGTCTTTAGTATGTTGTTCTTTCTGATGGGACATACCCATTCTCCATCTCCACCCTGCCTGCCTAGTTACTATTAATTATCCAGGTCTCAAATCGTATGTAAGAATTCTCACTGCCTCAAGACTTACTTTCCTTTATAAACACAACACACATGTACGTTCTTTTCTTTATTCATTTGTTCAAGCCCTACCTTTCCCCACTACACTGTGAGATCCATGAGGGCAAGGCCATGGATCTATTGGTCACTATTGCATACTCAATATCTGCACATAATAGGATCACAATAAATTTTTGGTTGCTAAAAAACTGAATAAATAGTGTCGTAGTCTTGAAGAATCTAAGCTAAGGGAAGAGCTAAGCCCTTGCATACTGAAGAAAAAATTAACAAATAAAAATATTCTGAAATCCTCTGGGGCAATACATCATGTATACATTAGTCATTTTCCACGAAGCACCTGCTGTATGAGGTATGCCTTGTGCTCTGCAACAAAACCCCTCAGTGCCTGCTTTCAATTATGCATGAGCTTATTATCTAGTATGTTCCACCTTGGAAGGAACTTGAGAGGCCCACTCCACTCCCTGCTTTGACTTCTTTGTGTCAATGCACTTTTTCTTCAGAGGGACTGCAATATTTAACCTAATTTGCTGGTTTATTACTCCATAAAGTTTGTGAGGCCTTGTATCTACTGATAATAATGGTAACAACACACTACTGGGGTGTGGCGGGGAGACAGCAGTCTTACCCAGATGTAAACCACAGTAAAGAGTGAACTGGCAAGATATGCTCACTAGGGCAATTGTGTCACGACTGTTACGGGGGTAACCAATCACTTTCTGATTACATTTAAAGCCAGCTCCATGAGATGGAACTTGGGCCTGCTACCATAAACTGAGCCAAAACCTTATGACTGGCTAGATCATTGGCCCTAAGGGAGAAATTAGTATTATTATTCTGCTAAATGGACATAGTAATAAACTGCCCCCTAAGTTTGCTTGTTTGTTTTTGTTTTGTTTTGTGTAGGGTCTCAATGTGTAGCTGTAACCTTGAACTCACTGTGTAGACCAGTTTGGCCTTGAAATCACATAAGTTTGCCTGATTCTGTCTCCCATGTGCTGGGATTAAAGGTGTGTGTCACCAAGTCTGGCCAGTTCTTATCATTATACTAGAGATTAGTGCATCTCTCAGCCCTCATCAGAGAAGATTCTTTTTACAGTAGATGGCAATTAACACAGAGACACACAACCAGACAACATGTAGAAAAATAGGAGACTTGGAGTGCTCAGCTCTAAATAGGACAGCTATATCACACACACACACACACACACACACACACACACACACACACACACACACAGTTCAGGGATCATCATGGAGGAAGAGTCAGAAGATTGTAAGAGCCAGAGGGAATAGATATCTACAGCAAAGTAGTACTTGCCAGACATGACAGCACACTTGCACACATGAACTCACAGTAGCTGGGATTGCATGCATGAGACCAACACAGATCGATCCAGCCAAAATCCCAGCAGGAGTGGGGGAGGAGTTATGAAGTCCCATGCATATCTGAGGAACTATTGGCAACCTATGGCTGCTGGAAGAGGAAGAGTCAGTCTTCTGCAAGGATACAGGCCCTGAGAGGCTACCCATGCTCCAGTCGGTGGTCCTATACCCACATACATACAAGCAGTACTAAGTGAACCCAATGGGTATCTAAAGAGAGAACACACGTTGTTGTTTATTTTTGCTCTTTTGGGAGGTCCAACACCCAGCTCCCAAATAAATCACACACAGAGGCTTATTATTAATTATAAATGCTGGCCTTCGCTTAACTTGTTTCTTGCCAGCTTTTCTTTACCTAAAATATCCCAGCTACCTTTTGCCTCCGGGCTTTTACCTTTCTCTATTTTTGCACACCTTTCTTTCTTACTCCATTGCTGGTTGTGTAGTTGGGTCACTGGCCCCGATGTTCTTCTCCTCCTCTCAGTCCTAGATCTCTTCTCTCCCCGATTTCTCCTTCTATATATTCTCTCTGCCTGACAGCCCCGCCCATCCTTTCTCCTGCCTTGCCATTGGCCATTCAGCTCTTTATTAGACCTTCAGGTGTTTTAGACAGGCAAAGTATCACAGTTCCACAGAGCTAAACAAACAAAAGTAGCACACCTTCAAATAATATTCTACAACACACACATGTGAATGAGGGGGACACACAGGAAGCTGGGAGGAGAAGGTGGTGGGGGACAGGTGAGGAATCGGAGAGAATGGAGGTGATTTGATGCAAACATATCATATGCATGTAGTAATGTTAACTTTTAAAAAGAAAACTTGGAAAATTAATAAGAAAAAGAAAACAATTTGTCATACTTCTTTAGCCTGGGAAAAATAAGGTTATCTCTTTCCAGGCTTTCTTTCTTTTCTCCTTTGTTGTTAAAGGGCTCAGGAGAAAACTTGATTAAACCTACTGGAGAAAGTAGGATGGTTGGGAGAGTCTAATTATTTGAACTCATCTCACCCTCTTTGCCCAAAGCTGGTAAAGATGAACTGGGAATAGATTAGAAAAAGTTTCAGTTTAGAGCCTTGCTCCAGCTCATTATCTCAAATCAACTTCCATAGCCGGCCTTTGTCTTCCCACAGGAACATGGAAGAGCTGACACTATTAGAACTTGACAAAATTGCCTCTAAATCAAGAGGGTAATAAATCTCCAGGAACAACCGTAGGGATTCAGAAGCCAGGCTTGGCCTCCTTTCCCTGATAGGAAAGACTACAGGAAAGTCATCACGTGGGCATCCTTTCTCCTTTCTCTGTTAGGCTCTGTCAAATACCTTTATAATTTATTGACTCTTCATAAAATTCTCTCTCTCTCTCTCTCTCTCTCTCTCTCTCTCTCTCACACACACACACACACACACACACACACACACACACACATACATCGACACCCTAATGAGCTGCTGATGAATTGTGACTCAGAGAGCAAGTGAACTGTCCGTGTTCCACCTAATGAGTGGCTGAGACAAGCTTGTCTCCAGATCACTCTGGCTTCAAGGCCTTGCTTCACTGTAAGGATAGATTCCTGCCTTGGCTGTGAACTACAAGACTCAAAGAAGGAAGAACAGAGGCCCTTTCCTGTGCTAGATTTAAAATTGCTAATGGGCTCATGGTGCTGGGTTCAGATTATCTAAAGGGAACTGGGAAAAACATCCAATTAATTGGGATCATCACAAGGTTAGATTACTAGTTAATAGACGAGCAAGGCCCCAAGGACATGGCCTCAATACAACTGTCTGGTTCCTTTTTCAGACGCGTGTGGATGTCTAACTCCTTGCCACTCCCTTTGATAAACTGAGTTAAATAATCTACAGTTGTGTGAGAAGCTGTGCCAAGTCATGAGCCACTCTACTCTGAACTTCAGATCTAGGGGCAAGGTCAGAAGCAGGGCATGGGGACAGGATTGATCTCCAGGCTTGTTTTGTCCCCACAACAGAAGTACTCAGGGTTACCTAGAAATAATATGGATAGGACAGAAACTAAAACCAGAGAACCAGAAATCACTTCTGCTGAATATGGGGGTTTTCCGACTAAACTACCTAAGCAAGGACAGCAGTGCCCTGGAAGGTCCCTATGCTAAACATTCACCTCCTCCTTTCTTCCCTGACTCCTCACTGGGGGCAGGGGCAAGGGGTACATACTACCATTCCTCAGCTCAAGAGTTCTTACCCTCACTGTCCTTCATTCCTCTAACACAGGCAAGACCATACATTCTAAGGCAACTGTCCCTCAAACTCAAGACGATCATGAACTCACTTACCAGCTAGTATTTCAAAGGAAAGTAACAAAGCAGTCTTCTTTACAAACACAGGTGCCCTCAGCGATCATGGAAGATCCAGTCTGAAGCACCCAATAGAGGCTGCATAGTCATCTGACACAAGCCTTCGAGACGTGGTTCCTAACTGATGTGAGAGCAGGTCTTAACGGAGTACTGCAGAACAGGCCTGCCCCTGCCTGCATGAAATTCACACACATGAAGTTAAGGATGCAAGAGACATGCAATCACACACCATGAACAGTGACACAGAGGACAGAATAGAGGGATTGGGAGGGTAGCAAGGCAAATCAAGGAGTATGAGCAGGGAATTGGTTTCATGTTTGCCTCAGTTCCCCAGGGCTGCCATGAGGAAACTGGGTTGGGAGATTGGAAGCCGGCTAGGAGGCAAAGAGGAGAGATGATTGGAAGCCAGTGAGGAGCCATAGAGGAGAGATGATTGGAAGCCAGTGAGGAGCCATAGAGGAGAGATGATTGGAAGCCAGTGAGGAGCCATAGAGGAGAGATGATTGGAAGCAGTGAGGAGCCATAGAGGAGAGATGATTGGAAGCCAGTGAGGAGCCATAGAGGAGAGATGATTGGAAGCCAGTGAGGAGCCATGGAGGAGAAATGATGGAGCCTGAACCACTGAGAAGCAGTAGAATTGGGACAATATGATCCTATCAGGTTTGTTGTTGTTGTGCCTTTTGTTTTTGTTTTGTTTGTTTTTTAGATACAATCAATATTGCATAGTGCTCCCAGGAAAAATGAGAGATTGGTGAAAAAGAGGGAATGGATTTCAGTCTGGGATTGGACAAGGTCACCTGAAACTCTTGAGCATTACTAGTACAGAATAGATTGCCACACATTATGCCACACAGATTGCATGGCTTCAAACTCCAGAGCTGGCCAGGATATGGATCCAGTGCTACCCACTGGTAAAGCACAGAGCAACAGCTCCACAAAGTAGTGAAACCTAAACATCAAGGCTGAAAGGGGATAAAAAACAAGGCTCACTCTTGTACACGCTTTCCTCCTTTGGACCACGGCACCCAGAGCTCTCAGGCTCCTCCAAGCACAGACATATCTGAAGGTAAGTCAAGGTCAGAGCTAAAGAAGCAGTGCCAGCGCCTGGTCTGATCCCCAGAACCCACATTTTCAAAGCTGTGTGCACTGTAATCCCAGCACTAGGCCACGGAGATTGACAGACCCATGGGGCTTCCCAGCTATCCAGCCAACTCCAGGCTAGTGAGCCACCCTGCCAATAAAAAGAAAAGAAAATAGTGATACGCCTGAGGAACAGTACGCAAGGTGTCCTCCAGTGTCCACATGCATGCACATACATAACACATACACAAGCACATGTGAGCACACACACACACACACACACACACACACACACACACACACACATACACACACACACACTTGAATTGGAGTCAAGCATGAAGTTAAAGAAGTAATGATGAAAAAATAATAACAGAATCATTATTTTCAATTATTAATTTTTGAGTATTTTCACATTTTGGGGCCCATTAGACTGTTATTACAATATCCAGCTGCAAACTTTAGCTTTGTCTGTAGGACGTGACCAGATCTAGAGGTTTATATAAGCCATGTCCTAGCACTTCCAGGGAAGTTCTTTGTAAATGTGCATGTTCTATCTGCCCTGAGGAAATGTGCTATCCATAATATAAGTATGCAACTACAAAACCGTGAACACAACTCACAGCCACCACAGAACGAGGCTGGGCACTCAATCGTCACACCAGGTCTAAATGTACATGTTCTTTGCCACTGAAGGCCCATTTATAAAGCTTCAAAACTACTTGAGTAGCAGTCTTGGTCATCAGAAAACAGTGTTGTATAATGAAAACCCCATATGCTTGGCAGTTACACTTATGTGCCATGTACCTTGGAGAATCGATTCAGCCTTTTCTGTTGCTGTGAAATGGAAGAAATTGTGCCTAAATTGCGGGGCTAGAGTGGGAATTAAAATAATGTTATTAAAAAAGAGCCTGGTGTGCAGTAGGCTCTTAACAAGTGCTAGAGAGCCGTGGCAGCGTGGGAGCCTCTGGGACCTACAGTTTTAACCACTGTGAACATGTTAACATTTTCTGTTTGCTCCACAGTTCAATCAGGAGAAAGGGTCAGTCTTTTAGAATTTGTTTCATAGACTGGGATCATTGGAAAATATTGGGGAAAAAACTCTCAGATCCTGTCATTTCTGAAATAAAAGCAAGGTATGGGAATCTTACATTTTTGAATCATAGACAAACATCATGTGTACACACACTAAATGTAAAAGTACAAATAGCCTCTAGTTAATGTTCATATAAAAAGAAAGTTCTCAACAAGGAACAAGACAAATTTATTTAATTTCATGCTTTAATCAAATCTCTTTCAGTAGAGCTAACCCACTTCCAGTGGCAACCTATAATTACTAAGAAAGAATGAATTCAATTGTAATTTGTGAAACAAAGATTAGCACATTTTTGATAACTGAATGTATCATATGTACCTTTAAATGTTATCCTAGTAACATTTTACAGATGTCTAATAAAAAAATAATTTTGAGCACTAGGACATTAAATAAAGTATACCATGGTCATATAAAGAAAATTAAAGTATAACCCTAAAACTTATGTCTCCTAAGAAAGTTAATGATTTTAGAAAGTGATTATTACTTTAAAATGGCAGTCTGTGAAGTGATACATGTACAGTGTAATTTCAGTTTTGCAATATTTAGTTGAAATGTGCTACCTTGTGGTCTTTTTTTGGTAATTTAATTTTGTCCCCCCCCCTTTTTTTTTTTTTTTTTTTTTTTGAGCTGAGGAGCAAACCCAGGACCTTGTGCTTGCTAGGCTAAATCCTCAATCCCATGTATTTAAAATTTGTAAAGCATGATATTTATGCTCACATATGTATGAAATAAAGTCTCAGGAAGCCAGCAACTCAAAATGTTCATAATAGTTATTTTAAATGGTAGATTTTTGAGAGATATTTTTCTTTGTACTTTTATCTTTCAAATACACAGCACAAATAAATCAGAGTGTAACAGAATACTTGAAATAAAAAAGCAGAAGTTGGGAGTATATGAGGGAGACAAGGAATCAGTTGGAAAAAGGGAGAATTATGGGAGAGGGGGTAATATTAAGGTATCAAAGTATAATGATGCACATGTATGAAGATGCCATGATGAAAACCTCTCTCGGGGTTGACCAATGCAGAGTCATCTGTGCATATATATGTAACAATAATAATGAAAAAGAGGCTATCAACTTGAAAGGGGTAGGAACTGTGCGAGGGAACTGGGAGGGATTGGAAGAAAGAAAGGGAGGGGGAAAAGTGTAATTTATCTCAGTTAAAAACATTTTAAAATGTAGATATTGTTGAGCCAAATTTGCTCTTGTCCATTCTGCTCAAGAACTAAAGAATGTGACAATGCTGTCTCCTTCTGATGTCAGCCCCTGACTCACTCATTCTTACTCATTTTGCTTCGGCATCATGTGAATCCTTGAGCTTGTCAAACATACTGGCACGTCAAAGCATCCAATCCAACTTCTGTTGTGTTTTTCTTTTTTTGAAACAAGATCTGTCTTAGTTTTCTATTTCTGTAAAACACCATGGCTAAGGCACCTTATAAAAGATAGCATCTAATTGGGATTATGGTTTTGGAGGGTCAGAGTCTATCATGGTGGAGTGAAGGAACAGCTGAGAGCTCACATCTTGATCGGCAACATTGAGGCAGAGAAAGAGAGCTAACTGGGAATGGCAGGGGTCTTTTGAAACCTCAAAGCACACCCCCAGTGACACACTTCCTTCAACAAGGCCATATCTCCTCCAACAAAACCACACTCCTCAATTCTTTCCCAAACAGTTCCAGCAACTGGGAACCAAGTGTTCAAATATGTGAGTCTATGGGGGACCATTCTCATTCAAACCACCACAGAGAGACTCATGTGTTCCAGGATGGCATCAAATTCATTATGTCAGTCAAACTGGCCTCAGACTCACTAGTGGTCCAAGTCAGTCTTAAACTCTTGATCCTCCCACTGAAATCCTGAGTACTGAGATTACAGATGTGAGCAATCACACCTGGGTGAAAACGTAGATGACAGACAGACAGATAGACAGACAGACAGATAAAATTTAAATACCACATATGAGAAAAACACTGGAATATTTGTCTTTATTTCCCCAATTACCCTCTCTTGTTCTCTCTGCCTCTCTTGAGTTCTCTTCCTTCTCCCAAATAGTCCCCTTTCTACTTCTATGTCATATATTTGTCATATATGTGCACACACATGTATTTTTAAACAATGCTCTATTTTAATATTGGTTTACCCAGTCATCTGGAATGCCCAAAAGCCATCCAACAACAAGGGTTAAGACCCACGCTCCTTCAGTGTGCCATGTTTCCAACTCAGGACCAGGTGAAACAGTGTCTTCTAGACATGAAAGGTGTGTTGCCCTCATGAACCCATAGCAGCTATGGTTGCCCGTATAAGATTAAATCTGTCAACACTCCGGCATGGAATGGAAACTGGCTCACAATCTTCCACCCCTGGCTGAGGAGCTATGGACAGTAGACAGCTTCTGGGACAAGGCGAGTTAGTTTTTTTTTAAAGGTGTGAGCCCTGGTAGGTCAACTATGCTACACTAGTCACAACTATGCTACTACATACTCATGAGCATATGGGAAGAATACACTGAACTCAGTGGATTATTAAAAGAAAATGGGACATAAATTTAAAAAGGTGTGAAGGTAAGGGGTAGCTCTAGGATGAGTAGGGAGGAGGAGTGGAAATAAATACAATCAAAATATATTGTATGCATGTATGAAATTCTCAAAGAATTAATAAAAATGGATTATACACACGAGAAAGAAACTTCCCCTGGTGTCCTAATCAGACATGCAGTGCTAACTGTCACCGTGGTTCCAGTTTCTAGCCCAAGGACAGTAATAAGAGATAATCTAATGTCATCCAAAGCATAAATCATAGAAAATCACCAACAAACCAGGCTTCATTAAAATTTAAAACTTTAGCTCTTCAAAAACCACCATTCAGAAAATGAAAAGATAGATCCTGTCTTGGGAAAAGACCTTTGTGGATATTATATGGCAAGGGTACCCTGGAAAGGAAAAAAAAAACAGTAACTCAGTGATAAGACAAATTGGGTAAATCCAGTTTCGAAATCATGGGCAAAAGACTTAAATAGACAGTACATGACAGAAACTATAGGGAAAGCAAATAAATGCATGAAAAGATACTTGGTATCATGATCAGTAAGAACACCTAAGGCAAAACCACAGCCAGACACCACCACCACACCACTAGCAAAACAGCTGTAATCAGAATGAAAGAAACTAGTGTTGGGACAGGTGTGAATGGAGCCTCACAAATTGTTAGTGGACATGGAAAATGGCACAGCCAGTTTAGCACTTTCTCAACAGCTTCAGCACACACCTGCAGTGTGACCCAGGTACCTCCTGAGTACCACAAAAAGATGGGTGTCCAGTCAAAGACTCTCAAACAATGTGCGCAATGGCCCCCAAACCAGAGCCTACATGCTTGTCACGGGATAGACAATAAAAATGGTGGAATATTCAGAATTAGGACCAGCTTCTTTAACAGGTAACCAGTGAAGCCACATCCACCCACTTACCCAGAAAAATGCCCACACCTAGGTCTTGATTTCCTGTGATCACCATCTTGACTTCCTTAATAAATTTAACTTTGAACTTGTGCAAATAAGCAAATGTCAGATCTAGATTGTTAGAACATCCCATCATAGATGATCCATTTGTTTGGAAGTGCTACCCATAGCAGGCTGAGAAAATACCTTAGATAAACAAGAAATGCTTGGATTGACTGATTTTGCCCCAAACCACAGCATGTTGGTCCAGTGATAGGCCATGCATGCTTGGTGAGTTCTGGAGCTCTCCATGCCTGTTAGGAGTACAGTCAATCCACAAGTATCACCATGCCTAAAAGTAAGACCGGATTAAATAGCAGTAAGCACCATGACAGACTGAGAAACAGACTGCAGAAGACGGGGCAACACAGACACTATGCTTTTATGGTACCTTGTCCTAAATTCAACCAAGGGTCTGGCATTTTCTATTTGAATTGGTCCTACAAATTATGTAACTAGTCCTGAATGGAATACTATGCAACATAACACTTGGTTAAAAAAAAAAAAGCTAGATGCTAAAGACTACATATTGCAAAATTCCACTTATTTAAAAATTTTCCAGAAAAGTCCAAACAAAGAAACTTCAGCATGATCTAATTATTCTAAAACTAGATTGTGGTGACTGTGTAAATGTATAAATATACTAACCTCACTAACATGTGCTCTAAAGATGAGCAAAAATTCCTTTATACTTAAATAAAGTTGTTTTTAGTAAATCAGATGTCAGGGCTGTGAAAATGGGTCAGCAATTAAGAGATCTCACTCTCCTGCCGAGGACCAGCTTGGCTCTGCCTCGCTTAGTTTTTTGTCAACTTGGCATGAGCTAGAGTCACCTGGGAAGAGCAGCCTCCGTTGAGAAAATGCCTCCATCAGGTTGGCCTGTCATCGTGCCTGTAGTGCATTCTTTTTTAATCTGACGATTGACGTGGGATGGTCCAACCCACTGAGGCAGTGCCACCCCGAGGCTGGTGATCCTGAATGCCAGGAGAAAGCAGGACAAGCAAGCCATGGGGAGCAAGCCAGTGACCAGTGTTCCTCCATCACAGCATCTGCTTCAGTTCCCGCCGCCAGGTTCCTGCCCTGTGTTCACTCAGTGATGGAGTGTGACCCGAGAGTTGCAAACTGAAGTAAATCCCTTTTTCCCCAAGTTGTTTTTGGTCTTGGTGTTATAGCCTAGCAATGGAAACCCTAAGACAGGTTCCCAGCACCCAGGTCAAGCGGATGACAATTGCCTGCAACTCCAATTCCAGAGGATCCAAAGCCTCCAGCTCTGTTGACACCTGAACTCATATGCACAAACCCACACACAAACACACAGAGACACACGTATGCTCGCACACACAAGCACACACACACAGACACACACACACACACACACACACACACACACACACACATACACACACACACACATTACTTAAAATAAGATAAATCTTAAAACAAAGAAAAATAGTAATCAGAAATCCTCCCCCTTCTTCTCAACACTCCACCCAGGTATACTCTGGTCAGGGCGCAGAGGCAAACAAGAACAGCTAAGGATGCACTGGCTGAGACGGTGCAGCCAACACCCAGGAAGTGTGTTAATACCGACTTTTCTGAGAAACTAAGAAAGGGTAGGAGCCTAGTGGCCAGTCTCTGCTATGGATCTTGCAGCTTCTATATCACTAGAATAATAAAGAATCAAGAGGGCAGTGGTGCATGCCTTTAATTCCAGCCCTTGGGAAGGAGAAGCAAGCAGATTTCTGTGAGTTCAAGGCCAGTCTAGTGAGAAACCCCCGTCTCAAAAAAAAAACAAAAACACACACAAAAAAAAATCAGGAAGTGGGACCACACACACCTTTCATCCCACCTCTCACAAGCCTGAGGCAAGAAAATCTGAATCCCAGTCCAGTCTGTGCTACATTACATAGTGAGGCCTCTCACAAACAGAACTGTCCTGTAATAGATGGGTTTCTGAGATGGACCGCTGCCCCTGGTGGCCATGCCCTGTATAATCGCATCCCACTTCCCCATAGGCATCCTGTGACTTGCTTAGTAGAGAACATATGACTAAGGAAGGTAAAGGTGATTTCCATGTATAATTAAGGCTCTAAACCATTTGGTTTAGGGTCCATTGAGAGGAAAGTTATAATCTGTTGAGTATAGGGAGTCCCAAGTGTGAAATTCAAGTCTACACACGTGAGCACTGTACCTGCCATTAGTAAGGAGGGCTCTGTAGAGACCATCTCAGTTCTGAGACAGCTAAGCCACCCTCAGCCTCACACAAAAAGCTTGCGCCAGGGAGAGCTGGTCTGTGTTCTGTGTATGTACCATAGCACCTCAATGTGCCATAGCACCTCACTAGCCGAGAGGACTTTTGACCTGGATCTTGGTATTCACTCCTTAAAGCATCATGCCTTTCCAACACCTCTCCTCCACTCCCACTTCACCTCCAGTCCACTTCTCCCTGTGTTTCAAGCTCTAGGTGGCCACTACCCACTAGCATCCTTCATCCACACTCCCTTGGGCTTGTCCTTGGTGTGTTTATTCCTGATCAGACGGACAGCAAATTCTTAAACTCTGAGCCATGGCCCCATATGGGTCACATAACTGATTGTAGGATCAAGAATAATTTGGCTGTTGTGCACAAACCAAACACTAATTCAAAACCAAATTCCTTACACATCCTGGGTATTTCTGGCAGTGCTTACGCATGTTGTGTTGTGTTGTGTCATTCACTACAGCCTTGGCTCTGAACACACACACATATGCACTGCACACACCTTGCACCACGCAAACACCAGCAATGCTGCCTTGAACGCCTCAGCTCAGAGTTGAGACTTATTAGAAGTTATGAACTGTAGTGTTCTCACTGCCCATACAAACCTTTCTGTCTTATAGAAATATAATGGTTTAATTGTAGAAAACAAATACTTTAATTACTTTTTCCTTTTGTTATTCCTCAGCATGTATCTAATTAGTATATATTGGGTTACACAGAATTAGGAAGTTTGGGCTTTTTTTTAGAATGCAATTTGAGATACTGGCTTAAGTTTCATCTTAAAAAAATATTAAGTGAATTTGACTCAGGATTAGGACAAAATTTCAAACAATTTCTAAAATGATCCTAAACAGACTTGTGATTTTATACAATATATTTGTGACAACTGGTGGAGGATTCTTGAAAAGAAATGGGGTTAACAAAGGCTGATTAAAACTTCAGTGACTATGGAGAATTTGGAACGTAGCAGGTCTGGAGCCTAATTACAATTTCTCTTTGGCCCCCTACAAAGTCATTCCTTGCCAGTTCTATGTCAGACCTAACATCTGATAAATAGATTACAACCTTTGAAATGTGTTAACTTAATAAAATCCTATTATCTGCTAACGAAAAGACTAAAAACCACCATCAGATAGCCTCTGAGGCCAATCTGCCTGGCTGTAACCTCCCTCTCTGATGGTCCCATCAATGTGATTTTTAAATGCTTAATTTACGACTTTTTTAAGTCTGCAACTATACAACTTCATGAAACTGCGTCTATGGGGAAACACAGAACCTGGAGTAATCTGGCTTCTTGTCTCCAGGCCAGACACTCAAATGTGTCTCCAGAATAAACTGCCTCTTATTCCCTTTGAGGTGAGAGATGTTTTTGCGTTAACATCAGCATCAACAATTATAAAGCCAACATATCAGTCAGTTCTGAGAAATGTTAAAGATGTTCCATGTCCCCTGGTATCATAGACTGCAGCCAGGAGCTAATTCTTTACACAAAAACAACAAGCATATCCACCTCAGTCAGAAACTTTACCTCCCTCTTGAATAAAAGGTAATATTGTAATTCACAAAAGAATTGTTTTAAAATGAATTCATTATGGTGTATTATGAGGAATGACCAGCTCAGCAGACACTCACAGGATACAGAGTTCTGCCCCAGAGGGCATGTGATGGAGGGATGGACGATACTTACCTTCAGTCCAGTTTAGTACACCGCACATCTGTCACAAGCTGGGAAAAGTCTGTCTTCACAGTGGGCATGTAATTTGCATATAAGAAGTGTAGGCAACCTGCTGTTAGTCAACAGTGAATAATTCAGAGAAAATGTCAAATAAAACGTGTTTAAACTTAAATTTAACTTAAGCTTAAATTATGCGTTGTGTTGTTTGTTCTGGAGTCTGGCTTCAGAATGGAAACGTTTTAAGGAAAACCTCATAGATTTGGAAGGAGGGGTTAAACTTTTGGGGAAG
The DNA here is from genome assembly GCF_949786415.1 of Peromyscus eremicus. NCBI lineage: Eukaryota > Metazoa > Chordata > Mammalia > Rodentia > Cricetidae > Peromyscus > Peromyscus eremicus. Next base: position 72,513,548 of record NC_081418.1, read on the forward strand.
GCTGAGAAAAGAGATACTCAAATAGAATCAGTAGAGTAGAGTGGGTGCCCAGTTTGGGAGAAGCACTAGCTTCAAATTCCTAAGGCAGTGCCTAGTCAGTCCCTTTGCCTAAGTCCTCCAGCTGCAACTTTGAGATCAGATACCAGCTTTCCTGCATCAACAGCGCCACCTGGTGGTTACATGCCTTCCCTGCCACAATGTGTGACTCGCTGGCTCCAGCACCTGCCAGAGTAGCGTAGTCCCAACACTACACCCCCCACTCCGATGAGGTATAGGATTGACACAGGTGGGCCATTGTCTGGACTTTTGATCCTGCCTAGCTGGAAAGACACACATTGCTGTGGTCTAGATGCTAGTGAATGTATCTCCAAGGTTTCAGGTGTTGAAAATTTACTTCCCTTTGGAGGTGTTGAAAAGAAGGAAATGTGATTGGATGACACTATTTAGAGGTGAACCCTTGGGATGAGGTTAGGATTAAACAAAGTCATCAGGGTGGTGTCCTTGTGGTTGAATTCTAGTGGCTTTGTAAAAGGAGTGGGTGAGAACAGAAGATTCACATGCTCCCTGCTCTTTGCTGTGTAAGAGCCTGTAACACTCTGTTACCAGGGAGGTCTGTCAGCAAGAGGAGCATCATCGATTTGACCCTCACCTTTGCATCTCCGGAAGTATGAGCCAAAACAAACCTGCTTCTTTATAAAGTAACTCTACCTCAGATCCTGTGTTCTAGTAATGAAAATGGACAGTGTAGATGTCCTTAAGTACATGATGTTGGAAGCATCCAGTCCCCTAGGTGGTAAGTGCTCAGAAATTTGTGTTTTATGTTTAAAAATTGCAATTTGAAGATCTTCTGACCTGCACTGAGGCACCTGTATGGGGCACGTGGTAGCTTTGTTGGGAGTCCTCTGACTGCTCCTCAAAGCACGGTGATATCGTTTGCCCCAGAAGAAAGGGCTTACAACAGCGCTCATTTTATCTTACATTTTGTTTTATTTCATTTGCTTTATCCCTCCTTCCCTCCACACACTGGGCCTGTCCACTCCCAGAGTCAGTCTAACACAATCCCACAACCTAACAAACATTGCCAAAACAGATCAACGGTCGATATTCACACACACACACACACACACACACACACACACACACACTCTCACACACACACACACACATACACACAGAATAATTTAGCCAAATATAGCAGCATGTATCCTGGTAAGGCCTCGCTGATGTTTGAAACTTAGTGTTGCCTTCCAAGGCCAGAAGAATGGAAAGCAGCTGATCCCGAATGAATCTAAGTCCAGGCCCATTGAGCTGCAGGGTCTTCATCAACCAGGGGAGCCAAAGCTGGATGGCGATGAGTATCAAGTCAGGAAAGGCTGAGCTCAGTGAAGAGAGCAGACTACAGGGGTGATGATTCTTCAGTGGTGGTACTCCACATCCTCCCTGTTAGAAGTGTTTATTAGACCCTCCTGCACCGCCCCTGCAGAGGCCCTGCCCCTCTCAATGGCTCTGGTCACTTACTTCACAATTTTAATCAGGGAAAGGAAATTATCCTGCTATTTTCTCCCAAGCCTTTGTACTTTTGCATCCTTTTCCACCAGGTATTCTAGGCTTCACAGTTAACAACAGGTTTAGTCAGCCTGAAAGGGGGATACATAGTCACAGATGTCCACTGCAGGTGATTGCATGAGCCAAAAGCTCCAGTGTAAGCACCATCCTGCAATCGTTTACATGGGCCTCCTCTTCAGCCCTTTCCAAACCTTTGTGACTGAGTGACAGCTGCTTTGGGCTATAGAGTTCTTTCTTATTTAACAAAACAGAGTTAAAATTGATCTGAATCCATGACATCACAGGAACTCCATGCTCCCACAGCTCATCAGTCGATTTCGTGTCTCTCGCTCACCAAAGCAGGTAAAACGGTGAGTCACACATGCATGATAGCCCCTGATACTAAACAAGAGGCACTGAGTTCCCCGGAGACAAGTTCCTCAGATGTTTTGCATCTCTTGAGTCCTGTCAGGAAGCAGGGGGAGTTGCTTCGGAATCTAAGGGGCACAGAAAAAGCCCTGTTTCAGCCTATTCCACAGTGCTCAGAACAGCTACAGCAGCAAAGGCTATCTCCAATGCCCCTGGTCTCCAGGTTGAGAAACCCTGCTGTCGGATGCTCTTGAAAAGCCCTGGTGCCAGAGTTTGGCTTTGGCTCTTGCTCACCGGCTAACAACTTGTGCCTAAGTCGGTGATGCAAGCTGCCCTGAGCCTTTCCCATCCATTACATTAGGATCACAATGATTTGGGACAATCACTGTGCAAAATATACTCTTGGAGCTCTGGCCATGTAAACCTTAAACAGTTCAAAGTTAATCCTGGCAAACAATAGCAAGAAGTTCGGCCTATGGCTAGCCCCAGGCTGCCATATGGCATAGACATAAATACCGTTTGTAACTCCGTCTGCTTGACAGCTTTGAAATTAAGATTCCTGGTGGATCTTTTTATACTTGAAAGAAGCACATAAATTTCATGTATAAAGCAAGATCTTATTAGTATTTTTTTTTAATTTTTTATTTTTATTTTGCAATACAATTCAGTTCTACATATCAGCCATGGATTCCCTTGTTCTCCCCCCTCCCGCCCCCCTCACCTTCCCCCCAGCCCACTCCCCATTCCAATCTCCTCCAGGGCAAAGCCTTCCCCACAGACTGAGATCAACCTGGTAGACTCAGTCCAGGTAGGTTAAGCGACAGCCTACAGAATGGGAAAAGATCTTCACCAACCCCACACCTGACAGAGGACTGATATCCAGAATATATAAGGAACTCAAGAAATTGGACATCAAAATGCCCAACAGTGCAATTAAGAAATGGGCTATAGATCTAAACAGAGAATTCTCAACAGAGGAAACTCAAATGGCTGAAAGACATTTAAGGAATTGCTCAACATCCCTAATCATCAGGGAAATACAAATCAAAACAACTCTGAGATACCACCTTACGCCTGTCAGAATGGCTAAGACCAAAAACACTGAAGACACCTTATGCTGGAGAGGATGTGGAGCTAGGGGGACTCTCCTCCACTGCTGGTGGGAATGCAAGCTTGTACAACCACTTTGGAAATCAATATGGCGCTTTCTTAGAAAATTGTTAATATGTTATATCATTCTTTTTTTTCAAATTCTTCTGCCGCACCCCCAAGGGTAATTGAGCGGCTTTGTGGTCTTTAGTCACAGAGCCTCATAACCCCAGAAGGGAACACTGCTGCCCCTGGCTGACTTACCATGCCAGTGACTTCTCTAGTCTTTTTCTCCCCCTAGCCTTCAAATCATGTATTTTCCATGGTAGCTAACCTAAGGGACTGAGTCAGCATGTGTCGCTTTCTCTTAAAAACATCAATAATTAGGCCGGGCGTTGGTGGCGCACGCCTTTAATCCCAGCACTCAGGAGGCAGAGCCAGGTGGATCTCTGTGAGTTCGAGGCCAGCCTGGGCTACCAAGTGAGTTCCAGGAAAAGGCTCAAAGCTACACAGAGAAACCCTGTCTCGAAAAACAAACAAAAAAAAAAAAAACACAAAAAACACAAAAAACATCAATAATTACACAATCCCCTTGTGCACTTCCATACACTGTTTCCACCACGGAGTCTGTCTAGCCTCGCTTCCCCATGCTGGGCACCCAGGCAAGCTGTAGCTCTGTCCTCTCAGGACCTGTACAACTCCCCAAGTAAGTCAGAGAATGAACTGTAAAGGATGAGGATATGACCCTAGACCAGTCAATAGCTAAGCAAAGTGGCAGATGCCCAGAGGTGGTCCAGCAGTCATCCGTGTACAAGACTGCACCTCTGAAGGTACTCAGGAAGGATGATCATGCTCCCTCCCCGCCCTGCTTCCTCTGTTCCCCACAGCATCGTTCACATCACAACAAAAGCCACAAAGCACTGCATGAGATAACACGCAACACTTAGATCAGGACTTATTTTGCAGTATCTGCATTAAAGCAGCGTGTGGCCTCTTCGCTGCCCATTTGTATCCCAACTGGGAAGAACTTTCAATGAGTCTGTAGTGACTTTATCTTGTCATTAAGAAGCATTTCTTCCCTTCCTTGCCATCCCCACATGCTTAGTCACTAATATACAGTAGCTATGACATTGTAAGTCTCAACATGGCCAAGCCCTATTCGAAGTACTTGGCAACCATGACAGGTTGCTAGTATTAGCCCCATTTTAGGGATGGGGAAATTGAGAATGGAAAAGTTAAATACTTGATCAATGTTAGTACTGGGATTCAAATCCAGGCAAGTCGGGTCATATAATTTGTGTTCTCCACCACTGAATTCTACCACCTGTCACCGAGCAAAGCAAAAGAGCAACAGAAGAAAATTCAGACACAGCACACAAAGCATACATTTCTGCTTCTTCTCAGTGGCCCATAGTCTAGAACTGTGATTTCTGGTTCACAAGAGAATAAGAAAGCTATGCCCACCTCGCAGCTGAGTGAGGACAGAAGAAGAGCCTAGCGTAGAAAGTTGCACTGTGCCAGAACACACACTCGAGTGAGCAAGTGGTCTGCATGAGAACAGAGAGCAGCTGGATTTGCGGGACACTGTGTTCAGCAGCAGAGCGAGAGTGTTTACTCTGTTTGATGTCAGCCCCACCCTGGGACCCTCTGCCCTTCTCTGGCTCAGGCAGGTACAGAGATCATTTGAGATCCTTTGATTTGTTTGGCCTGTAACTCAATTTCTTAAACTCTCTGTGGCTCCCCATGGTCCTTATTATAAAGCCTAAATTACTTAAAGTGACTTAGCATTGCCTCCTCTGGTCTTCTTCCCAGTCCAGCTCAAGTGAAATTCATGAAGTTCCCTAAGTGAAGAATCCTGCCAACACCCCTTCCCTCTGCTGTGACTGATCTCCCCCCAACTCACTCTATCTTATTGCTCCAAAAGGACATCAGTTCTTCTGTGTCCCACTGCCTAGCAGAGGCCTGGCCAAGACCAGTTGGAGACTGATCCAGAGAACCAAGCAGAGTTCCTCAGGGGTCAGGAAGAATCTCTGCTACCGCCCTTTGTTAATAGGCCAATCAGAGCATGAAGTTGGCAACCAGAAGACTGCCAAAAATCAACAACAAGAGGAAAAAGAAAATTAGGGAAAAACTCATGCCTAGGGGTTAAAAGGGCACCAGCTGCTAAGAATTGTGGGAGGCTGTTGTTAGCGGAAAGGCCATCCCCTAGGTCCCTGGGTTCCGGTTCCTAGCAGCTGAGAGTCTCCCCTCAGGAGAGCTGTGAGAACATCTAAAAACAACTCGCTGATGGATTCTCATTCATTTTACTGTGGTTTCTCTCCAACCCCCTGAAATAACAAACACAGCTGAGGGACTGCTGCTGCCTTAATTGAGCTGTTGATGGACAGCTGCATAATTTGGAGGCCAAGAATTTCCTCCAGCTGCTATTAGTGACTACCCTGTCTGGCTTCCGTTTCTAAGTTCATCAAACTCACTTTCATTCCAAGGCCAGAAGGACTCAGCGTTGCTCCCTGGAGCGAGCCCTTCAGCAGTTCCTGTAGAAGACACTCACTGCGTCACCTCTGCCCTTTTCCCATGGAAGACCCAGGAGTGCCGATGGCCCCTTGCTGGGCCTGCCCCTCCCTGGGCCCTGTGGAGCCATCCATGCTGTGTTCTCCAGTGGTCTACCATTGTCTCTCACCTCCCACATATGAGTGTGCCCTCGCCAATAGAGTAGTCCCATCAACAAACAAATATTTTATTTCTTCTTTTATTTCTGAAATCTACTCTCATTTGACCACACATCCTCTTGCAGTCATGGCTCCTTCTCTCTGTTCCTCCCCAAAGCAAACATCTACAATTTCTGCTTTCCCTTCTTCAATCCTTCCCTGAATCTGACCTGTATCTACCTTCTTTCCAGGTCTCAGGGTGCTAATTTTCTCAAGGCCATTAGCCCTGTCATCTGTCTGCAGCCATAAGATCACTGTCCTCTTGGGAAGCACACACCTCCAGCTCCTGGATCCCGCCCCGACCCACCCAGTGCCCTGGTCACCCCTTCCCAGCCTCCTTTAAGGATTATCACATCTCTGTGATTTCTAACCCAGGTTGAGTCTTCCCAGGTGACACTGCCCAGGTACAATGCCACATCACAGCATCCTCACTCTGACGGCGCAAATGTTCCATTGAGTCTCCGCTGAACAGCTTCCTGGCAATTGCAATTAGAAGTCCCTTAGGTATCTCAAGTGTGACGCATCCGCAGCAGAGGTTAAACCCAGCCCCCAGCATTCTTTACTCCCCTCAGTCTCCTTCAGATTAAAAGGACAACTCCACATTTCAAGTTGCTCACATCAGAAGTGCTGGGGCCAGCCTTGACTCCTCTTTCCTTCCTCCTCCACATCTATTCCAACATCTGAACGCAGGTAGATAAAGACTCCTTGTCCCCTCTAGCTCTTCTCAACTCCAAGCCACTGCATCCTGTGGCCTGTTCTACTGCAGCTGCATGGAAGGCTGCCCCTTGTTCTCCTTGCCCCGCCTCATCCATGTATTCACTCAGTGGCCAGGGTGTCGTGTCTCACAGCTCTGTTCAAACACCTCCCCAACCACGTGGCATTTCATCTCACTTGTGAAAGAGCTGATGTCCTTACTGTGGCTTTCCCAGGGCCTGTGTGGACTCCTGCGTTAACTCCCTGCCTTTAATCCTCACTACCCATCCATTGCTTCCCCTTCAGGGCTACCAGACGCTCTCCCCTCAGCCTGCACAGCCACTGCCCCCTAGGTTGGCATAGTTCTCTTCATTAACCATGCCAGTTTTCAAGTCTCCTAACTAGCTGATGAGAATGTAAACTGGTGCAGCCATTGTGGAGGTCAGATGGAAGTTCCTCAAATAATTAAAAATAGAGCTACCACCAGGCAGTGGTGGCACATGCCATTAATCCCAACACTCAGTAGGCAGAGCCAGGTGGATCTCTGTGAGTTTAAAGCCAGCCTGGTCTATAGAGCAAGATCCAGGACAGGCTCCAAAACAACAAAGAGAAACCATGTCTCAAAAAACGCCCCCCCCCAAAAAAAATAGAGCTACCATCTGTCATGTGGAAGCATGGACAGGGGAGAGATGCCCTCCTCCTCTGCCCATCAATGTCTGAGGCAGGTGGGAGAGCTAGCCCTGAGGTCAGAAGGGTGGGAAAGCTGCCTCTGCCTGCCACCAGCTGCAACACTCAGGAGAACTGACCCTGCACCTCACCTGGATAGCACAATAGAGCCAATCCTGTTGGCAGAGATGTGGGTGAGCCAGTCCTGAAGTTGTTAGCATGAAATACCTATCCTCACTACTCATCTGTCATGTGGCGGCATGAGTGGAGGAGAGATGTCCTACCCCCACACCCTTCAATGCTTGAGGCAGGTAGGAGAGCTGGCCCTAAGATCAGAAGGGCAGAAGAGATGCCCCTGCCTACCACCAGCTGCAATACTCAGGAGAACAGGCTCTGAACCTCACCTGGGCAGCAGAGTAGAGCCAATTCTGTTGGCAGAGGTGTGGGTGAGCCATCCCTTAGCTGTGAGCATGGGAGGGCTGTCCTTATTAGCCATCTGTCATGTGGTGACATGGGCAGGGGAGAGACAACCTCCCCCTCCTGCCCATCAACACCTGAGACAGGTGAGAGAGCTGGCCCCAGGGTCATAAGGGCAGGAGAGATTCTCCAGCCTGCTGCCAGCTGCAACACTCAGGAGAGCAGGCCCTGCACCTTATCTGGGCAGTACAGTAGAGCCAATCCTGTTGGCAAAAGTGTGGGTGAGTCAGCCCCAAAGTTATGAGCATGGGAGAACTGTCCCCATTACTCATCTGTCATGTGGCAGCATGGATAGGGGAGAGATGCCCTCCCCCTGCCACTCCCCACCCATCATCACCTGTAGTGGGTGGGAGAGCTGGCCCTGAGGTCAGAAGGATGGGAGAGTTGCCCCTGCCTGACACCAGCTGCAACACTCAGAAGAGCAGGTCCTGTACCTCATGTGGGCAGCCCAATAGAGCTGACCCCATTGATGGAGGAATGGGTGAGCCATCCCCAATATTGTGAGCATGGAAGAGCTGTCCTCATTACTCACCTGTCATGTGGTATCATGGGCTAGAGAGAAATGTCATCCCTTCCTCGATGCCCGTCAATGCCTGAGTCAGGTGGGAGAGCTGGCCATAAGGACAGAAGGCAGAAGAGCTAGCCCTAGCCCTCATCTGCTGCAGCACTTGGAAGAGTGGCCCCCTATGCCACACCTGGGCAACACAGTAGAGCTGGCTATGAAAGTGTAAGTGTGGGAGATCTGACCCTGAGCACATGAAAGCAGGAAAACTGGACCCACCCCTTGCTCATCCCTGCAAAGGGTGAACTTGCCAAGGCAGTGCTAGAGAGCTCACCCTGGTGGTGAGGAAAAGGGAGAGCTGGTGGGCTAACCAACCCTGCACCTACACAGGCCCAGAATGAGGGTTATGGCTTGGCCCATAACCAAATCCACACTGTCTGCGATCTGCTGGAGTACATGAAGGGGCTGGTCCTGCAGACCCAAAGCTGCAGGATTTCCACAACACAGGGCAACAGCAGAATAACCAAGAAGAGTTTCAGTGAGGCCCCAGCATTGATAGTGTAGCAGAAACCAGAGGCCTCAGACCAGACCAATGACTCTGCAATAAACACTTACAAGTAAAGATATATGGACAAAAGTGTTTACTGCATGACTCACTATGTCATGCTACAGCTTCCATGAGATTTTTTCCCTTTTTTTCTTTTCTTTTTTCTTTTTTCTCTTAAATTTTTATCAGGGGTGGGGAATGCAAGGTCAGAAGGTAGATACAGAGGGATGGGAAATGAATGGGACTGAGATGCATGATGTGAAAGACACAAAGAATGAATAAAAAGAAAGTTAAAAACATAGAGCTACAATAGGAGTCAGCACTACCACTTCTGGTGTACACCTGAAGGACTCTGAGTCAACACAGTATGTAGATATCTGCACATCCATGACTGTTGCTGTACTAGTGACAACAACCAAGATATCAAGCCAGCCTTGGTTATGATAAGAGATAAGGTAGATTTGAAATCTTAGACTCACAAATATAGGATAAATAGGATATTTTCTTTGAATCTGCCAAATATAAATAGACTAGATACTGTAACTGTAAGTCTTGCTTGATAATTGCTTTGCTATATACAATTTTGCTATGTTAAAGTTAAAACTTTCCTTTTTAATTAAACAGAAAAGGAGAAATGCTGTGGGATAATGCTTTTGTACACTGGTTTAATAAAACACTGATTGGTCAGTAGCCAGGCAGGAAGTATAGGTGAGATAAGCAGAAAAGGAGAATTCTGGGAAGAGGAAGGCTGAGTGAGGAGACACCAGCCTACCATCCAGGGAGCAACATGTAATGGCACACAGGTAAAGCCACAGAAAATGTGGCAAAATGTAGATTTAAAAAATGGGCTGAGTTTAAATGTAAGAGCTAGTCAGTGGTAGGCCTGAGCTAATGGCCAAGCAGTTTTAATTAACATAAGCCTCTGTGTGTTTACTTATGACTGCAGGACTGGTAGGTGAGAGAGATTTGTCCTGATCACAGGCCAGGTGGGACACGGGAAAACTTTCAGCTACAAGGTTGAATTATAGATGAATATAGGAAGAGACTGTGATAAGTGCAATTTTATTCACATATAAGTAATTAAATGATGACAGTCACATAAAATGGATGAAATTGGAGATCACTATGCTGGGCAAAATGAGTCAGACAGAAAGACCATCACATTTTCTCTCATATGTGAAATCTGTTGGAGGGTGTGATGTGCACATATAAAGGAAACTATGAGAAGGGAAGAGGAGCTCTATTAGGAGCAGAAGAGGGAACCAGACACAGTATTGGGATGTAAACAGAAGGCAGAAGTGGGAGTGAGGAGACCAGTAAGAGGAAGAAAGACAGAGAGGATGGGCAACAAGGTGGGGAAGTAAGAACAAAGTATAATGGCTTAGTTTATGACAATGTCACAGGAAAGCCTGTTTCTTTATAAGCTGACCAAAAGTAATAATTTTTTTTAAATGACCCTGGTCAGAGAAGCTTTCTCTGACCATTTGAAGGCACAGCAGATCCACCCAGATACAATGGGAAAGAACATAGTTCTCAGTTTTCCAGGAATGAAAAGCCAAAGAATTTTGTCTAGAGGTCAGTGGTTTCTGTGCATTCAAGAATGAGTTTCCTTCTCCCCACACACACACACACTTTGCAGTAGAATATCAATTTTGTGAGAGAAGGCAACATGCCTGATGCCCTGCCGCATTCCCAGTGCCTACAGCAGTGACTAGAATATAGATGGTCCTTTGTGCGTGCACCAGGCAGTGCCATGAGTGCTTTATACAAATTAATCACTTCACCCAACCAGGATGCCACAGGGCAGATGATGAGGTCATCATTCTCATTTCATGAAAGTCAATGCACAAAGGTCAAATATTTTGCCCTTGCTCACAGCCCTAGTAGATGGCAAAAACAGGATTTGAACCAGTAGCCTGCCCCAGTACCAGCTCTCTTAACCACAGCAGTTCATCTCCCTTAAAGAGTTCATCTTCCAGTCTGGATAAATATATGAAATACTATCTTCCCTGGCTTTTCTGCCATCATCATCATCATCACCTTGACCCTGACCAGAGTTTTGGCTCTGCTTACAGTGCCTCTGTCCTGCTCTGAGAGTAAGTCCTTACATGGATGGATGGATGGATGGATGGATGGATGGATGGATGGATGATGATGGGCGGATGGATGGGTGATAGATGATGGATGGTTGGATGGATAGGTGGGTGTATTATGGGTGGATGGATGGATAGATGGATGGATATAAGTGGATGGATTCACTGATTCATGCAATTATGACATAAAAGGCCAACCCAACCACTTCTAAATCATTGATTTTAAAATACATCCCTAGCTTTGAAGTCAGTCACTCCTGGGTTAAAGTCCCAGATTCACCTATTATAATAATCAATGTAACTATTGACATGTTATGTTCTCTGAATTTCAGTTTCCACACCTTTAAAATAGTTCTCCTTGCCTCCACTCTCCAATATCCAAAAGATTAACACTAGACATATTTGGATACCCTCTTATCAAAGGAAATCAAAATTTGTCATCTGCTTATCTGAGGTTGTACATTTATGCAGGGCTTCTAAAACAATGCTCCTTGACTCACCAGATATTATTCTTCCTATCTGCTTTGCTACTTTATTGGTGAAATTATTAAGGCCATTCCACATAGTTAAAGGGGAGGTTTATTTTGTGGGGTAACTTACAAGTGAAGGAATAGGCTACAGGGTCTGGGAAAGGTGTGGCGCAGTCTGGTGGTATTCTCTGGAGAACTCTGCTCAGTCTACCTCCAGCATCCAGGAGCAACCAAGAGAGCCAGTGCATCTGGATCTTGGGTGTTCGGCGTCCTCTCTCAGTCCTGCCTTGTAGGTGTGACCATTACCGAAGTCTCAATGGGGGTTGGAACTTCCAGGTCAAAGCTGGAATGGCTACCCACTACACTACTTGTTATTATTTGCTGTCAATACAATACTAGCTTCTAAGGAATCATAAGTGAAGAAATAATCTTGGTTTTGGTCCACATTAAGCTTTAGTCTATTCTGGAAGATGGATCTTAAACCAGCATCTGGCATCCAGGATATTCTAAGCAACTTGAACTCTGGCACAAATGGACAGGTGCTGTAAAAGAATGTATTTTGAGAAATAGAAAAGGACTAACAGCAAGTGAATTTTGTCACTAACAAGGTAAGTAGCGTATAGAAACCCATGGGAACACATAGGAGGAAAACATAAACCAGACATTGTAGGACACGGGTTTCCTTTAAGAAATGTCTCAGAGAGGAATGTTTTAGATAAAGGGAGGATCCTGTGCAAAAGCCTGATAGGAAGGCATAGAGATCAGTCTATCAGAACAGAGAACATTCCAGTGTGATCATTGCTCAGGGCCAGACACAGAGATGAGTTGCACAGGTCCTAGGTCTTAAAGAGCTCTGTGAGATCATTTAAGATGATGGGTTTTTTTTTCTTTTCATTTTTGAGACTCTAATTTAATTACATTTCCCCCTTCCTTTTCCTCTTTCCAAACCCTCTCATATACCCCTTCTTGTTCTCTCTAAAATTCATGGCCTCCTTTTTTCATCAACTGTTGTTAAACACACACACACACACACACACACACACACACACACACACTGCTAAATACATAAACTCGAATCTGTTTGATCTGTATAATGTTACTGTATACATATGGTTTAAGGGCTGACCACTTGGTATTAGATAGCAAATTGGTGTGCTCTTCCCTGGGGAAGACTATTTCTCCCACTCTCTGCATTCCTTTAGTTGTCTCTAGTTCTTTGTATGGGGTTAAAGCCTCCTGGGCTCTCCCCTGCCCACTTTAGCATGTCTATTGTTGTTTTCCATGTTCAGCTCATGTTTAGGTAGTCATGTTGGTGAGACTTTATGGGTGTAGCTTCTGACATTGCTAGGAGACACGATCTCACAACAAGCTCTTTGAAAGGATGATGGATTTTTCTAAGTACAACAGGGATCCTAAAGGCCCTTTAAGGTAGAGAAATATAATTAGGTATTTATTTTTAAAGCTACTTGTCTCAAAATTTAATGTACTAAGGCATAACCTGGGAATTGGGTCACAGCAGACTCTCTGCTTAGTGTATTTGGAGTAGAGCCTGGGATCCTGCATTTTTAATGAACTCTCACAAGGTACCAATGTGCTGGCCCACAGACGCCACTTTGAGCACTGAGGTTTTGGTGTGCTCACTCTGGCTTGTTCTAGAAAATGGGTTAGTTCCAGGGAGAAAGAAGCATCAGCTGAATGAGTAGTGGTGAGGAAGTGGGCCATGGGAGTGGTCATTGGAGAAGGAACGAAAATGGACAGGGTAGGACTTTGAGAGAAACAAGGCCAGACTTCTGTTCTGGTTCCTAGCCTGAAAATAAATCACAGTGGCCTTCACCAGGACAAGAGAAAGAGCAACTTAATTTGAGAGAAAAGATGAAAGCTGCACTTCTGGGGTTTTCCTGAAATTACTAAATATAAATACTAAACAAAAAGATGAACATATAGATCCAAAACTCAGAAGAGAGTTCTATTCAGAAGGCACATATCTGGGAGCCACCTCAAGATTTTTGTTTCTCTTTTCTTCTTTGCCAAAAAGACTAGAACTACAATTTCCTTTCTACTAGAATCCCTTAGAGTTCCAATACGATGGGCAGTGAACAAAGAACCCCGTATCACCCTCTCTCTTGAGTCTGTCCACTCATGTTCCTTACAGCCAGCATCACTGGGACCTTTGGGGAGCAAGGCGCCCTTCATGGGGGTTGATGGGAAGCTCATCCTGGATCTTTGTACCAACCCACTGAAGCCCAAGCCTAGTCTCTTTCACAGAGTATTTGAGAGCAGAAAATGAGAGATTGTGAAGAGTGACTGGCAAAATGCCTGGTAGAGAATTGAGGAAGGGCAGGATAACTAGACTGTGTACCATGCCCAGTAGACCCAATAAGGATGTAGAAGAACTCTAACCCCAGAAAATGGGTAACCCCAGTAAGGCACATGAATTGGAAATGAGTACAGTCAAGAGCTGGCCTTATACAGACTGAGGACATGAGGACAAGGTCTGTAGAAGTAGGCACAAGACTACTGCTGACTGACAGACCAAGCTATTGGCCTGGACTCTAGGAAATCCCAAGACAAGACTGGGATTTGTGCTAGACAGTGGGATACTGAAGTGACTTTGGGCATGGAGTCTTCAGCATCCTGTTTCACACCTTCATACTTTCGTTAGCTCACCTCCCTCTACTTCTCCTTTTCAAATCTCAATTCAAGTAGTCAGTTCTAAGTCTCTCCTGGCCCTCCCATTTCGGTTTCCATTAATAATTGCTCTGTAGTTTACCTGCATCCGTTTGTTGTATATACTGGTATATGTCTGCATCCTACAGCCAGCTATAAATTCCACATGACTACAGACTGGAATAACAGGATACAACATCCAAGAGTCAGAGCCAGTCTGTGCTGCAATTAAGTGTCAGCAGTTTGACAGACTTGGTAGTTGAAAATGACTCCCGGTATAGAACACCCAAAATGTCAATAAAGCATTCTTTAAATCTCTTAGACTTACCTGAGTTGACATGAGAATAAAAAGAATGCCTAGAGATAAAGATCAATGAGAAATGATCAATCCAGAGAGATAAGCAAACACTGAAACACGCATTTCTCAAGAGCCATCTGGCAATCCCTGGTAGTCTGGGAATGGCTTTAATGGGCCATGTGGGTATATACAAAGAGAAAGCCTAAAACTAGAATGGGTAAAAGGCTGGATTCAAGACCTCATTAAATCAAAGGCCTCTGAAACAAATGTCTCAACAGTGGGTTCTTTTTAAAAAGCCTTCCAGACTATCACAGATTGGGGAGGGAGAGGGAAAGGGAAAACAGAGGATACTAGAGGAGAGTGGAGGTTATTTATGAGACAGGTATGGAAGAGTCATAATGGACCCTACTTTTGGCTAAACAACACTGGGGCGAAGTGCTTTGATTTCTTTCCTTAATGCAACACTGACACATTATTGGTGATTTGATGTTTGTTATTAATGATTCAAACCAACCGCACATCATTAAGTAGTTTGTTTGAGCTCTTCCTGATTTTCAGTGCGTCACTTAAAGGATATATTTCCCTTGTGCGACTGCCTTTAATGTCCTAGAAATTTTGTTGTATTTTGCTTTCAATTACCTCACTTTATTCTAGGAAACTTTCATTTCTTCCTTAGTTTCTTCTTTGATCAGTTCTTTAATCTCTATTAGTCTGTGTACTTACTAAATTTGTTGGCTGTGTATTTTAAGTTTTATTGCATTGTGATCAGTAGGATACACTTAGTTATTTCAATATTTATAAATTTGTTAGGATTCATTTTTCATCCAAGGATGTGGTGTATTTTAGAGATGTTTCCATGAGTAGAATGCATATTCTTTGTTGTTTGAATGGAAAATTCAGCAAGTATCTGTTAAGTCAATGCTAGTATGTTGTCAATTAATTCTAATGGTTTTCTGCTTATTTTTACCAGATGATCTCTTTGTTGGAGAAAGTGGGGTATTGAAATAACCTACTATTAACACATGCACATGAATACACACACATATCACACACACACACACACACACACACACACACACACACACACACATATACACACAGACCACACACACAAAAGATGTTAAGAGGAGTTTAAAGAGCTCGCAAAGAGGCACACCCTGCCTCACCCTGCCCTAAACCAAAGCTCAAGGCATAATCTATCTAGGACTATTGAGAATATCCCCCCTCAAGGCACAAGCTTGGTAACATCCCAGCCTTATGACTTCTGTCTGTAAGATCATCAAATACACCCATGGTGATCACTCAAGTTTCTGACAATATTTCACTATTATTATTGTAAGACCACTAAATGAATACATAGACTTTGTTTGAAAATCCAAAGTGTGGGAGACAGATTGCAAACCAACAGACCTCACTCCCATTCTTCCTGGCTGGCTATGTGACTTTAAAGCATTGTTTATTCCCACCCTTCTCTTTTGTGGACTTCTATTTCATAAAGTTTCTAAAAATCCCCAGGCCTTTTGTGGACTCTAAGACCATGGCAAATAAGTCTACCCACCACTTTCTCTCTAAAGAAATAATCGATACTGGCTCCTGAGAAGTGAGAGTCTGTTAGGTGTGTTTCCAAGCTTTAAGACACTGGGAAAGGAGAAGCCAATCATAAATGTAAAATATTCATGACACTAAAATCATTGCCATTTTAACCACTAAAGAGGACCTAAAGTATGAAAGCATAAAGGTTGTACCAATCACACTCTTCTCTAAATTTAAAAAAGCATTGCTTCAATTTGTCCTTTCCCAATTAACCAGAACCTACTCTGGGATTCAGTGAGATCCCATTTTCTGACATCTTACACCCTGACACTGGAGCATGGTGCTGCCAAAATCTTACTGATCATGCTCTCTTTAGTTCAACAACACAAGCAGTAATTATTCTTACTTAGTACCGCTCAGTGTTAGGTACTAGGGAGAGAGGAAAGACCGACAAAAAATAGAGGATTCCTTTTTTTCATCCCCTCCCCCAACATATCAAGGTTAAAAAACAAAAATAACATGAACAATAATTTAAAGATTGCGCAGGTTACCACCCCCAGCATGAGACTCTTCACTATTTACCAGATCCTTCATGTGCCTCTTTCCTGTGGTGAGAAAGGGAGTTCTGAGTCTGTGTCTTGGGTTCTCCAGAAGAGGAGGTGGGCTTGAGTTTATGCTCTCTGTGCCTCTCTTTTCACAGGGAGATTTTGATGAGACTCTCTTCTTCAAAGGGTTGTCACAAGGGCTAAAGATAAAACCTTTAGAAAACACCCTCCACACAACAAGCAATAAATAAAATAGCACTGTTGATTATGGCATGCTAGTGATTAATTTTCTACAGCTGTTATTTATTTTGTAAAATGGAAGAGTCTTTAGATTCTTTGTGCCCATGTGTGTTCCAAATGTCCGTGTAACACAAGGGACTCCTTGAAATAACTTGATTTTTCTTGACTAATGTGGTTTGAATGAGAATGGTGCCCATAGGCTCATATGTTTGAATTCTTGGAGAGAAGCATCAGGAGGTATGAACTTGTTGAAGGAAGTATGTCACTGGGGGTTTCAAAATCCCAAGAAAGTCCCAGTGTTTTCCATGTCTTCTTGCTGCCTGCAATCTAGATGTAGAACTCTCAGTTATTTCTACACCATGGTATCTACCTGCATGCTGCCATGCTTCCTATCATAACGGCAATGGACTAAACTTCTGAACTGTAAATAAGCCCCAATGAAATGCTTTTAGAAGAGTTGCCTTGGTCATGGTGTCTTTTCACAGTAATAGAACATCACTAAGGCAGAAGTTGGTACCAGAGACTGAGGTATTGCTGTGATAGGGATGACCATGCTTTGTTTGGAGGAATATGAAACACTTTGGGACTTTGGACTAGAAAACTGATTGGACATTTCAAGTGTTGATTAAAGGGCCATCCTACTAGAAGTATGGAAGAGAGTAGTGCTGAGAGTGATTTGAACTGTTGGATCCCAGCTCAAGAAGTTTCAGAGGGAAAAAATTTTAGTGTGTGGCCAAGAGATTGCTCTGGTGATACTTTGGTAAAGAATGTGGCTGCTTTCCACCCTTGTCCGAAAAGTCTGCCTGAGGCTAAATTGAAGAGTTTTGTATAAATGGCATTGGCTGAGGAGATTTCAAAACAGCCTAATATTGACTCTGTCATGTGGTTATTAATGGTGCCTCTTATACAGATCTATAATTAAAAGGAATAAATTTAGAAAGGGAAAATACAAAATGTACAGTTTGAGAAGAAAAGGAGCAACAGAAAGTGTAATAGAGCTAACTCTAGTGCTCAGGGATATAAAGTATTTAAAGAAAAGCCTGATCCTAAATGAAATAAAGGGAGTGGTGACTTTAGGCAAGACCCCACAAGCTAAGCTTCCAACTTGTGAAAAGGACTTGAAGAAAAGTTTAGTAATTTAACTGAGTTAACACCTTTAATCTCAGCACTCAATGCTCAGAGGCAGACAGATCTCTGAGTTCAAGGCCAGCCTGGTCTATGGAGTGAGTTTCAGGATAGCCAAGCTTAGACAATGAAGAAAATTATTGAAAATAGAAATCTGATGAAAATGTATTTGAATGAGGGGACCATGTTCCAGGCCCAGCAAGAAGAATTTGGCAGCTTCAGCCACATGGTCCTGCCTTTAGAATCAAGGATATAAGAAGGGGGTTATGGAATCTCTCTCTCTCTCTCTGCAGCTAAGGAAAGCTGCTGGGTCAAGTGTGTGTGAAGGATGTCACTGCATGGAGGCCCAGAGAGATCTTTATGTGAAGCTGTGAAGGTGAAGCCTGGATTGTCTTGGAGACCCCAAAATGCTAGAGATACCAGAGTCATGGGATACCTGCCAAGGAGAGCTGCAGACCAGGTGTGGAACCAGCCCAAGAAAGAGAAGTGTGTTGTGGTCAACAAGCCTGAAAGGAGTTGCAGATCTGAAGAGTACTTTGACATTAGACATGGAGATGCTGAATTTGGAGTTTGTCCAGCTAGTTTTCAGTCTGGCTTTGATACAGTATTTCCTCATTATGATTCCTTTCCTCCCTTTTGGGGTGGTAATGTATATTCTGTGCCATTGTATGTTGGAAGTATGTGATCTGCTTTTTTATTTTGATTTTACAGGGGATTATGGTTAAGAGATTGCCCTGAGTTTCAGATACTTTGGACTTCGAAATAGTGTTGAGACAGTTATCAACCATGGGGACATTTGAAGTTGAACTGAACATATTCTTGAGTTATAATATGGTTACAAGTATAGGGGGTCCAGGGAATAGAATGGAGTGGTTTGAATAAGAATGGCTCCCATAGGCTCATATATTTAAATGTTTAGTGAGAGGCATTAGATGTGGACTTGTGGGAGTAGGTGTGGCCTTGTAGGATAGGTGTGGCCTTTTTAGAGAAAGTGTGTCACTTGGGGTGGGCTTTGTGGTTTAAAAACCCAAGAAAGTACCAGTGCTCTTCCTGTCTTCCTGCTGTCTTGGCAGATGCAATTGTAGAATTCTCAAGTTACTTCTTCAGCATTATGTCTGCCTGCATGACACCATGCTTCCCACCATAATGACGATGGACTAAACTTCTGAACTGTAAGCAAGCCCCAATAAAATGCTTTTCTTTTATAAGGGTTGCCTTAGTCATGGTGCCTTTTCACAACAATAGAACACTGACTGAGATAAGGAAACAAAAGCGTTCTCCTATTAAAACACCATGTGAGATGGTATAACTTAGTTAAGAAGAAAGTCGTATTTGGCACTACATAGGCCTCTTCATTTTCAAATGTTCCTTTGACAATTCTTACAATAGCCCCCTTTAGATCATCTGTGTGAACAATAATGTCATCTGCTGATGTGCCAACTCATCCAAAGAAAGATAACAGAAATTCAGTTGGCTTTCCATGCCCATGAGTTCCTTACTGGTAGGTTCAACCAATAGTAGGTTTGAATATTTAAAAATATATATTGTACCTACCATGAACATATACAGAATATTTTCCTGAAACTATTCTCTAAACAATACAGCACAGCCATGAATCACAGAGCATTTGTATGGTATTAGCTATGATAAATTGTCCAGAAGTGACTTGAATATATGAAAGGATTTACTATCCTTTTTGTATAAGGGACTTGAGCATATGAAATTTTGGTGTGTGATAGTTAGCTTCAGTTGTTAACTTGACACAAGCTAGGATTACCTGGGAAGAGAGTTTCAGTGATGGTCTGTCTACAGTGGGTAGGCCTGTAGACATGTCTATGGGGCATTAGGAAGACCCAACTCACTATAGGTGGCACCATTCTCTAGGCTATTTCTGAACTGTGTGAGTGTCAAAATCTAGCTGTGCACAAGTAAGTGAGTGAACATGAATGCATTCATGTCTCTCTTCTTTTGACTTAGATGTGGTGAGACCAGCTCTTTCAACCTCTTTCTGCCCTGATTTCTCTGCTATGATAGTCTGCAACCTGTCAACATGAGCTAAAATAAACCCCTTCTCTCCTAAGTTGGTTTTTGACAGAGTATTTTATCATAGCAACAGAAACGGAACTAGAATATTATCTAAGAAATTTTCTAGATCTAAGCTCCTGGAGACACGGGGCAAAGAGTGAGTTTATTCATTTCATCAAGGCTTTATCTGAGAATGCTGTGAGCTGGGCTGAGTTTCCATCTCTCCAGAGACATTCCCATTTCCTCTGATTGAAGACCAGGGCAAGTCCCCTTGCTGCTATACAGTGCTCCCAATCTTTCTGTTAAAGTAAATCAGAACCTCAAACCAAGCCCGACAGACCTGTACACATAGTCTTAAAAGAAACTTCATTTCCACCACCCAAACCCAAACAAAAAGGTAAGTAATTATTGCTTTTAGTTCTAAAGCTGATGAGCAAAAAAATTAGCGTTTTCCAACTGTTTGTGCCTCCCAAATGCTAGGTAACACTTTTCTTTATGGAGGGTGGGGGGTGAGGGGCTGGAGTTGGGGAGCCGGCTCACTTTCATGCAGGGGCTTCAGTTCCATATCCCCAGTTAACTCAAGATGAAAGCATTGTCTTTTGCCCTCTAGACAAAACCTAGTTATGCTAAAACCTGCTTATGAAGACCAGAAGGGTATACAGAGACACAGGTGCACACACAGAGACACACAAAAATACATAGACATACTCACACAAACATACACAGACATCTACACACAGAGACATGCACCCACAGACTTACACAAACACACACACACACACACATACACACACACACACACACACACACACACACACACACACAATCTTTAGTTCTCAAGAGAATTTATTAATTTCATGAAAACCCAGTTCTGCATTTAGGAAAATGATTAGCATGATTTATCATTCATTCTAGGAACCTGTAAGATGATTTTCTCTATGATATCTAGCCCACTATAAAGATCTGAAGGAAGAAGCTGGAGATATAGCTCAGCAGTTAAGAGCACTTGCTGCTTTTGCAGAGGACCTAGGTTCAGTTCCCAGTACCAGCAGATTTGGCACCCTTTTCTGGCTCTGAGTGAATGAGGTACACACAGTACATATGCAAATACTCATACACATAAAATAAACGCAAATAAATCCTTTTTAGAGATTGAGGGAAGTTAGAAGTCTATTTGTATAGCTGTGTATGCATTAGATCCTCACTGTTCCTTCATGCACTAGAACAGTAAGTCATCACTCCCATGCAGTTTGGTATATTTTCCAAGGTGTTTTTGTGTCCACCACCATTTTGGGTGAACTCATAGGTAAGAAGGACAGGCATTAATATCATCCTGTTATAGGGAAGAGATACATGACCAGACAAATAAGTGCCTTACCCCACAGAGGAAAAAAAACAAAGTAGAAGTGTGGTCGGAGCACCTTGCTTTCCTGTGTTCTAGTCCCCTACATCTTTGGGATCCTTCTATCAATTCCTCCACCGCACTTCTTAAGTTCCTACAGTGAGCCACTACTGTCAGGTGCCTGAAAACATCAAGGAAGCAAAGTCCCTGGTAAAGGGCTCAGGTTGCTGGGAAGAAAAAGTAAAATCGTTCAGTACAAGAATGCCCAGGTACAGACATAGTGTGGAAAAATAAGGGGGCTCAGTTAGCCCAGATGTCACTGACAGCCTTTATGTATAACATATAAGAGGGGCAAACAATACTGTCCAAAGCTGGCTGCAAACTTCCTCTTGCTCAGCAAAATATATTGATGTTTATAATGATTTTTTTAAAAAAAAAAAAAACTCTATCATATAAAAGTAGAAGTAAAAAAATCCAATGACATAAAATGCTGATGTTATTTATTGGAAAGTTAATGAAAGGTGATATTTTCCAGAAGAACTTCCAGTTACTGTATAATGCATACATATATAATGTATGCATGCATATATGGAGTGCTCCTTAGAGCCATGTGGTTATTCTTGGCTGAGAGGGAAGCAAGGATATGCACTCTCTGGTCAAAGCCATGGTTGGGCGCTGATAGGAGGGGGCGGTAATCTGAATGGAAAGACAATGAGAAGGGCCAGGATGGCAGAGTGCAGCCTCCTCCATAGTCAGTGAGTTGAGAGTACTGTGATCTCCTTCCCTAGGAAGACAGATAGTGAGCTAATGAGAGTCAGCAATGCTTTGTGTCAAGCTAAGAATGTTCCAGATGAAGTCAAAAGAGTCTCTTCCTCACCTCTCTGTTCTTTCCCACCCATGCAAATTGCTGGAATTTAAAAACAACTGAAAAAAGGCAGGCAAATATTGTCAGATGTGTGGAATTCAAATTTCAACGTCCCCGAACACCACTATGGATGGGTCTCCTATTTAATTCTGGAAAGAATTCATAGGCTATCTACTGCCAGAAAAGCAGTCAGACTAACAGAACACCCTGGAGAACTCCTCATAAGCAGTTTGAAGAGTGGGGAAGATGATACTGGACAAGAAAAAGAGTAGAGCTGTACACAGAGACTAGATGAAGTAAAGAAAGAGGTTGGACACAGTATTTAAGACTGTTAAACTGGCATGTGACACACGCTTGTAACCCCAGCACTAATGAGGCTAAGGCAGGAGGACCACAAATCCCACAAGCAGAATAGACTACATGGTGAGACCCTATCCCTTTCCATCCCCAGCACCCAAAACTTTTATGGCTGCACAGAACTCCATGTCACCTTTCCCTCTATCTCTATGACTTCTGTGAGCGGCTACTACAGCTGCTATCAGGGGCCAACGGTGCCCTCAGACATCATGGAACTTGGGTGTTATCCAGTGAGGACACTGGCATGTAAAAGGAGTCACAGTCTGGCACCAGAACCGTGGGATGACAAGGAGAAGTAATTCAGCTGGTTCTCTGGCCCACACTTGGGAAGGTAGCTCGATCCCAACCTGCTTAAACATTAAACAAAATTAACAGAAGCCTCAGGAACTTAATTAAAGGACTCTGCATGATCAATTTTAAAATCAGAGTGCAATTGTCTAGAAAATTGTCTAGAAAAACATAATTTTCCTAATATTCCTTAGGAAAAATAAAAAAATATAAGTATTTCGATTCTCAGAGAAAGGAGAAAGTTTTTTTTTAAAAAAAAAAAAAGCATCAAGCCCCACAGTTTCCCATAATATATATATAAGTATTCCAAAAGCAGATAGTTCAATGATTTTTATACTTTTCTAGACTATGAAAAAGAAAAAAGGAATGTCTAATTTATTTTAGGTGATTATTGCATTAATAACAAAATCTAATAGGTATTTCATGCACAGTAATCTCTATAGACAGATCTCACTTAAGAAGGTCAATACAAAACTCCTAAATAAAACATTAACCAAGAGACTGCAACAGTGCATTAAAACACTAATATACCATGTGACTAAAGCTCACTCTGGAAAGTCAGAGATGTTGAAATGCTAGGAAATCTAATTGTTTGCTCATAGTTATTATCATAGGGGAAAAGTCATACTGATCCTATAGAAGCAAAAGGGATATTTTACAAACTGCAACCCTAGTCTTCATATAAAAAAAAAATCAAACAAAATAGGAGTCACTGAAAAATTCCTTAAATATTATGAAGTATATAAGCACACACTAAACATGAATATATACAGACAATGGCACACATATATCCCTTACATAGTATTATATCCCTTTACATAAAACACATATTCTTTTCCATGTGTATGTATGTGCATGTATACATACAGCATCTTTTTTTTTAAAGATTTATTTATTATATATACAGTGTTCTGTCTGCATATACACCTGCAGGCCAGAAGAGGGCACCAGATCTCATTACGGATGGTTGTGAGCCATCATGTGGTTGCTGGGAATTGAACTCAGGATCTCGGGAAGAGCAGCCAGTGCTCTTAACCTCTGAGCCATCTCTCCAGCCCCCACATACAGCATCTTAATAAACACAGATAAGAAGCCCCACTCTTGCTGTCACCATATAACCTAGTCCCAGAGATGAAAAGAATGCAGCTATATGTGTAACTAGACAAGAGAGAAAATGAGATGCATAAAAACTGGAAATAAAAGTATGAAACAGGGCTGGCTTAGTGAATCGATATAACAGGGCTGAGGAGATGGTCTGGTGAATTCAAGCTGCCCAAGTGTAAGGATTAGAATTTAGATCCCCAGAACTAACCTATAATCCCAACATCTGGGAGGCAGAGACAGGGGCTCCTAGAGCAAGCTAGCTAGCTAGACTAGACAGAACTGACAAGCTCTGGGTTCAGCAAGAGACCCTTCTCAATAAAGAAAATGGAAAGCAGTCAAGGATGACATCTGACTTCAACTTTAGGCTTCAACATGTGTACAGATACCTGGTGGGGGTGTATATGTATATGTGTACATGTGTGTATAAAACTACGATACAGTTATGCATATGAAAAAACAAGACAATACACACAGAAAAACTATTTAGTATGCACAAGAGAAAAAACTCACTTGGATAGAAAAATATGAAGTCAATTTCAAATACTTTGAAAACCAAAACCCACCATTTTCTTCACAAGTAAGAAGGAAAGAATCCATTTGAAAGAATGACCATAAGAAATGTCTATGAATAAATAACAATGTGTAATGATGCCTCTTTAAGAACATATTCCTGATAGTGACACAGGGCTGTATAAGTTTATTGTAACCTAAATAAATAGCTCAAATTGGTTCTTTCTGTATTTCAAAATAACAAGATTAACTCTAACATTCATGTGGGAAACTAAAACTAAACAAACAAATAAAGCCAGCAAATCTCTGAGGAAGAAAATAAAGACTGTAACAGTATTTTGTGTAAATAAAGAGGTAGATTTTCCACAGCTTAAATAACCAGACTGCAGTGGCAGACAGAGGCAAGTGGCCTGTACTGCTTTTCCCCACCGGCCACGAGGCACCCATCGTCTTTGGCTCCCCTACTTTACTTTGCCATGGTGTGTGTGAGAATGGAAATAGGATAGACTTGGAAGGAGAAGAGACATGAAGGAAATTCTGGAATGATGGTGATAATATGGCCACATAGGGGTTTAGCTTGTGAACATTCCTCAAAACTGAACAAATGTAACTTTGATTTAAGATTTTTTGCATTTTGTTATATAAGACAAATTTTTCATCAAATCACAAAAAAAGTCCACAAATATCAAATTTAGTAGCATGTGGGCTCTTTGCAGGAGATATATGGTGTCTGAATTTGATTTTAAAGATGCCAAAATAAGGTGAGTGAAGTGGAATGGATAAATACATAGGTAACAATGTAAATACCACAAAGTAAAATGTTAATGGTAATAGCTAGGTGGCGGGCAGGAGCGTGCTTGTTAAAAAATTCTTTCAATTTTGCCCTATATTTTTAATTTTTACTAATGATAGTTTCCATAAAAAAAAATCTAACATGTATTGCATGGAATAACCTTACTGGCACAGTGTTCATATGCAGGACTTAGTGTAGTCAAACTTACAGATGAAAGAATGGTGGGTGTGGGGGATTTCAGGAGGGGAACCAAGACAGCATATAATGGGTAGAGTTTCAGTGCAGAAGATGAGAGCTCTGTGGTGGATAGTGGTGACAGCTGTACAACCAAGAGGATGTGCTGAGTGTCACTGCACTGTGCATTTAAAGTGGTACAAAAAATGTGGGCACAATGGTGCACACCAGTAACTCCAGCATTCGGGAGGTGAAGGCAGAGGATTAGGAGTTCAAAGATATCTTCTACTACACAGACAGTTCAAGGCCAGCCTGAAAAAGCTGTCCGAGAGAGAGAGAGAGAGAGAGAGAGAGAGAGAGAGAGAGAGAGAGAGAGAGAGAGAGAGAAGAAGAAGAAGAAGAAGAAGGAGGAGGAGGAGGAGGAGGAGGAGGAGGAGGAGGAGGAGGAAGAAGAAGAAGAAGAAGAAGAAGAAGAAGAAGAAGAAGAAGAAGAAGAAGAAGAAGAAGAAGAAGAAGAGGAAACAGAGAAAAGAAACAAATGTGTGTGCATGTATATTTGTGTGTATTAGGATAACACTGTTACTTCCTATTATCACACTTAACAAAAATAAAATATTTAAGGGTTGAGAAATACAGAAGAAACACAGGCTTTATAATCTTGGATAAGATTAGAGAAGGTTTTTAAAACTACAACTCAGAATATTATGGAATTGTTTTTAGGAAAGAAAACTGGAAGCAACTCCTAAAACTACCAACTGGAGTAGAGGGAACCATACTACACACAGAGAGAAGTACCCATTACATTTGTAATATACAACTACCATACTTTCTTTCATATGAAAAAATCCCACGAAATACAAGTGAAAAGCTCTACATTATAAACTAGCATTAGTCATGAGATACAAGTACATGAAACACATATGTGAGTATCTGTGCCTAGACACACCTGGCATGCTATCAAGACACCACAGCACTTGTCTTCACCTAGCGAGCGCTAATGTTTTACTCCTTTTACTGTCTACATTGGTAAACATGTTAATATTACTATGTTGTATAACTGGGGTGGCATGTGGGCTCGAATACTGTGGTGTGGAGGTCAGAGTACAACCCTCTGGAGCTGGTTCTTTCCTTCCACCTTTACCTGGGTCCTGGCAATGGAACTTGGGATATTAGCTTTGCCCAGTGGGCACTTTATCCACTGAGCTATCCATCTCATCAGCCCTACGGTAGAGCCCAGCCTGGCCTCCAACTTCAGATCCTCCTGCCTCTGCTTCTTCGGTATATCCCACAGGTATGTGTCACCAGAGCTGGCTGTTTGACATTTTTGCCAGGAATCTTTATTATATTATTTTAGTACATTTACACAGTACTTAATTACTATATAAAATCTTAATATTCTTAATATAGTATATAATCATATACATTACCTGATAATATATAACATATTTAATACGTTGTAGTATAAATAATAATATACTGCATATTTTAATAATATATTTGTTACATTTTGCATTAATTATTTTAGGTAATGTAACTATTATTTATAAATAATTTTCAATTCATACAGAAATACTAATTGTGACCACACTAGTGGATTTAGAGCAAAAACAGCCCTCAGAAAAGGATTATCACCTTATACTTGAGTTCTCATCAAGGCGCTGGTTCCCAAGAGAGTAGAAATTCAAATTTCACAATGAACTGCAGGCTGGCACCTATACGGTCATCAGTACTTACCTTGTAAAATCTCCAATAATTGAATTATTCACAGATCTCAAAAGTGCTATACTACAAACAACTTGGACACTGAGGAAAAGGATCCCAAATAGCATTCATAAAGACAATGATACTAGAAATCAAAACACATGTATAGATTCACAAGTCACAGAACATAAGAATTGAAAAGTAATATCCTAAATTAATATACTCTCTTCAACTCAAGATTTTTAGACACTTGTAAGAAAAGTAATAAAATAAATATAAAGCACATATTTTTTTTCTACTCTCCTCAAAATTTGTATATTCAAGTAGGCCATAAAAAAATACACAACTTGGGATCCATCCCAGCATTCAGAGGTTCCAGCAGAAAGATTATGGGCTTGATGCCAACTTGGACTGCATAGTAAGACCATATCTCCAAAGAAGACTCCCATTTTTGAAGAATTTTCTCAAAGGGGAAAAATGAGACCCGTGTAATATGTGGGGTCATTTCATTGGGAGACAGGTTAGAAGCAGCACTCAGCACAGGTGTGAGGCCTGGGGCTCCCATGTACCTGCCACTCTTATTCTTCCTCTTGCCAGACCCGGAGGAGCCAGAAGCCCACTATGGATAACAACAAAGCAAGGTTTACAGGCCAGAAGAGGGCTGGGCGCACAGCCGCCTGCTTCCCTGCTCCCCGGAGAGCCCTCAATTAGCGTGGCTGTGGAAAAGGTGACACAATGGAAAAACCAGGGACTCAAGCCACCCAACGTTCAGCCTAGTCATCTCCAAGGCCGTGTGATGGGCATAAGTCCCGACAGAAGATAAACTCCTTCCACCCTGATGTGGGCGGGGGAGCAGAGCAGGGGGACTGGATGCCCAGCTCCGGGGTGGACAGGCCAGCAAGCTCTTAACTCTCCACTCCAGGAGCTTCCAGGGGTTGTATGGTTTGACATGCCTTCAACATGTCAACTTCAGCAGAGCCCAGAGGGTATACAGGTAGACGAGTGGTCAGGCACTGTGATGTGACTGGAGCCAATTTCCTTGCCAGTGGGATACATTGAATATCTCTGATTTGAGATAGGGGGCTCTCCCAGAAACCACCTGTCAGGCTCCCTGTGGGATGGGGGCTTCACAGTGTATTTCAGAATGACCTGAACGTGTATAGTCAGGGGAAAGTTGAGGTCTTCTGGACACCTCCTTCCCTGGGGAAACTATGGACACTCTAACAGCTATTGGCATGGTGTTTTGATTTGGCCCATCATTTGCATTATTTTAAACATGTAAGTAAACAATATGTCCTCATCCTTGGCTGCTCACCCATTCCTGGTCCTCACAGGGTCTGCATTCTCTTTCCAGTGTAACAGTAGGTGGCCTGGGATGTGAAGATCAGTAAGACCAGTGGGCAGTAGGAAAGGCACAAGGCAGAACAGGTCAGGCGTGGATGGAGTCTGGACAGTCTTTGAAAACACAAAGTGCTTGGACAAGGGGCATCAAGTTAAAATGCCCACTCCGAAATCACTTCTCTACTTAAGAATAGTGTGGCAATGGAAGAAGAAGAGGGATGAAGAGCCCCAGAGGGTGGCCATGAGAGGGATCAAGGGTGACTAGTGGCCCGTGTGATAGAAAAGCACAGAGGGGAGCTAGACTCAGCCCTCCAGCCCATGCCTAGCTGTCACAGCCAACACACCGGCAGTGCTCAGGGAACAGGGGTATTTTAAAATGCTGCTTCCTCTCTCCACGCAGACTGAGCCTGTCTGTATGCTGAAAAGAACAGGCTTTATCTCTAATGAACAGCAAATGCCACCAGGAGAAAAGCTCCATGCACATCTGGGCCTTTCCTGGTTCCAGCCAATCACAACACAGAGGTTCAAGGTGGGCATCGCCAGTCCTGTGGCACAAGCGTCAAATCGGGAAGGTCCAGAGATGACAAGGCTGTGCCCAGCAGAAACCCAGGCCAGGTCACATCCTAGTTCTAACTGGACTCTTGGGAAGTGGCCATGGTAGTTTTGTTTTAAAGCAAGTTAATTGCATAGCTTTTTCAAAAAACTTTATTAATTATGTGCACGTGTACACACACACACACACACACACACACACACACACACACACACACACGAAAAAGTCAGAGGACAATTTATGGGAGTTAGGTCCCTCCTTCTACCATGTGGGTTCTGGGGATTGAACTCATATTGCCAGGCTTGGTGGCAGTCCCCTTTATCCACCGAGCTACCTGGTTGGCTCATTATCTGGCTGGCTCATTACTTGACCTTTTTTTTTTTTCTTCGAGACAGGGTTTCTCTGTGTAGTTTTGGTGCCTGTCCTGGATCTTGCTCTGTAGACCAGGCTGGCCTTGAACTCACAGAGATCTGTCTGGCTCTGCCTCCTGAGTGCTGGGATTAAAGGCGTGTGCCACCACCGCCCAGTATTACTTGACCTTTTTAGGTGTCAGGAACCCATAATAAAATAGACTTTACTACTGTTTTTAAAAATATCATACATCTAGTCACAAAAAAATATTATCTGAGCAGTGTGTCTGTGCCTAGCCCTGTGCTGAGAAAACCACACTAAACCCATATACAACACCACAATTTCACTGTTGAAAGGAAAAAAAAAATCCCCATTTTACAGGTGAGACATACGGCTCTAAGAACGGAATGAATAACGCAGCCAAGACTACACGGTTAATGAGGACAGAATCCAGATTCCCCCTCTGTCTCAGGCCAGTGCCCTGGCTCCTGGTCCTTAGTATGAATTCCCAGAGAAAATCTTGGTTTTTTATGCCATAACCTCAACTAGGTAAAGACCCTATTGGTACCTAAACAAAAATTAAGAAGATTATGTATATAGACAGCAAAACCCATTTCATTAGGAAGATTATATTTTAGATTTTTTTCTCATTTCACCTTTTTCTTGATATTAGTCATACAGATTCTTACTTCAAAAATAGAAAGAATCTGACTCAACAGTGATTAAATTTTATCTGACATCCACCTGTCCATGTGTTTATGTCTCACTTAGATCACATTAAAAAATGATTATAAAATGTACTTTTTGCATGTGTCTATGGTGTTCGTATGCATGTTCACATATGTGTGGATGCACATGTATGCTTATAAGTGTGGAAGTCCAAGGTTGACTTGGGTACCTTGCTCAATCACTCTCCATTTTGTTTAGTGAGGCAAGATCTCTGGCTGAGCCCAGAGCTTGCCAATTTGGGCTAGTCTTCTGAAGGGTAGAAATACGGGTAGCCATCACGCCTGCCAAGCTGTCACATGGATTCTGGGAGTCTGAACACGTCACACTTATGCAGCAAGTATTTTTATCCACTGGGCCGTCTCAGAAATGTACTTGTCAATGGCCTGTCTTCCACAGCACTGCATTGCATCTTGGGGACTGTTGCTTTCTGGGACAATAAGTCAGCCAATCTGTTGTCAGTGGGTATAGAATAAAAGGTTTCTTTCTGACATGTACATAGTGTATTGTTCATGTTCAGCCAACCAGTTAATTTTTATTGGAATATGTTCATTACACAAAGTAATGATTTCATAAGATCATTTTCTTTTTAAAAAATGTATCAGTGTGTCTTTGTATATCTAACGTGCGGGTAGGCAGAAGTGTGACTATCACAGTGCATATGTGCAATCAGAGGAAAGCTTTGTGGAGTCAGTTCTCTCCTTCCACCTTTGCATGGGTTCTGGGGATTGAACTTGGGTTTCCAGGCTTGTGCTGCAATCGCCCTTTCCAGCTGAACCATCTCATAGCCCTGCAAGAACGTTTTCACAAAGAACACACTAATTTGACCATGTTCCTCCTCTACTTCTACATACCTTTTCACTCACCTTTTCTCTCCCTTATCTCTTCCTATTGTCCGTTCTGTCTTCCTAGAAGGTTTCTTTTCTACTTTCACACCGTGTGTGTGTGTGTGTGTGTGTGTGTGTGTGTGTGTGTGTGTGTGATTTGATCTTGTGTACCTATATGTAATATTTATATGTTCCCCAATGAGAAAAAACATGCAGTATTTGCCTTTCTGACTAAGTTGATGAAATTGTCTTCATCGGATTTGAGCTGTAAAGTCTCAAGCAATCCAGCACAGTGCTTAAGCCCTGAATTTATATCTCAGCCCAGCACTCAATAGGCCTGTGATATCAGATGATCGTCCATGCCTCACCTACCTGACAAAATGTGCTAAATCATCTGGTCCCTGGCCTATGAGTGCTTGTTAGTAAAGGCTAACATATTGTTCCTACAAGTAAAATTATTTGATTGTTTAGTTGTACTTTTCTAATCATTAAAAGAAAATCAAGGGCTGGTGAGATGGTTCTGTGGAAAAGACATCTGTGAGTGCCTGACACCTGAGTGCCATCCCTAGAATCCACGTGGTAGGAGGGAACTGACTCCCTAAAGTTGTTCTCTGACCTCCACACGTGTGTGCTGTGGCATGTACACCCACACATGTAAGCACAGTAAGTAAGTAAGAAAGTAAGTAAATAAATAAATAAATGTAATTTTAAAAAAAGTCAAAGCATGGTAGTAAACGCCTTAGGAGGCTGAGGCAGAGGGATTTCAAACTCAAGGCCAGCCTAGACTACATACAGGGCTGTATCTTTAAAAAAAAAAAAAATCTGATCTCCAAATACTGCCATCACATAGTAAAGTTTAACAAAAAAAAAAAAAAAAAAAAAAAAAAAAAAAAGATGAAACAGCACATACACTCTAGAAGAGTTATCAAAGGTCTCTACCCTGGGATGTGGGAAAGGCCTAGGAGAATTTATCTTTACTGTACGCTTGACAGGATTTGTAATCACCATAAAAATTCACCTCTGAGTTTATTGATGAGGGTGTTTCCAGAAAAGTTCAAGTGAGGAGGAAAGACCCACCCTGAATGCAAGGACCAGACCGTGGACTTGGGTCCTGGACTGGATTAAAAGGAGAAAGTGAACCCATCTCTCTTTACTTCTTGACTGAGGACGATGGGAGAGCACTCTTTTCTGACTCCTGCTGCATGTCTGCCTTCCCCGCATGCTGCACAGTGTCCCCACAGACTAGGCGCCACATTAAAGGCAGCTTTCGGTTACATTTTGTCGGTACATTTTCCACGGAAGCTAGCGAGTAACTAACTCGGAAGTCTGGTTCAATATTCTTTGTCTCCTGGGCTGGAAGAAGATGCCCAGTTATTAGGATGTCAACAGACAAGGGATAATAATAAAGTCACAGGCAACAGCCAGACAGAACTCGAGAAACTCTCAAGAGCTCTGATGTAAATTTTTTTAGAACATGAAAATAAGCGCTACTCAGCTCTTGAGGTAACTGGGGTATAAGCCAAACAAACTGAGATGCCAAGAAAAACTTAATGAAGCATATATGGCTGATCCAACTGTTCCCTGTATGTACTGAGTCTTCAGTTCGTTCGTATTTATTAGGAAGCTCTGAGTTCAGAGAGGCCACCTAGACCACCGACTGGCAGGGCAAGTGATAACATGATGGAATCTCCCTGGAATCTCCATGCAAGGGGGAGAATGTTGAAAACCAACCGGGGAGGAAAGAACTTGATACTGAATTTGGACTTCTAATGTAATTTATTGGGGCTCAGAAAATACCCTAAAATATTTTTAATTAAAGGCACTTACACATTTTAACATTCCTTCCAAGAGACATGAATTTAGTTCGTGAAAACTCAGACAAGGAACCAAGGCTAACTGTTTCTTAGGTGGGTCTTTAGACAAACATGGGACTATCAGACGCCTTTCCCAGCACCTGAAGCACTGCAAGTGCTTTCTCTGAGTAAGTGACTTTATCTAGGCAAATTAGTCACAAGCTGTTGTCCCTCTGCTAAACATCACTCAAGTCCCAAAAATAATCATTTATCACTGTTAAAGCATTAGACTTATTCATTCACCTAAGATCATTTGTTACCCCTCAAAATTCCAGAGCTCCCATGTACCTTTCTCCTATGAAAAGGCTATAAAAGTATCTAGTCTTCATTGGGCTACTGGGTAATCACATTTCTCTAACTGTTCCCACCCATGTTAAATAAAAGTGTTTACCTTCTTCTATTGATCTGCTTATTGTTGATCAAGGCCACACCTCCTAATCCTTCTAATTCTTTCAGACAGTAGCACTCTTTGGTGACTAAGCATTCAAATATATGAGCCTATTGGGGGCCATTCTTATTCAAACCACCTCACTTGGTCACATTTTTTCTTTACTGAAAAGAAAAACCCCAGACCTTCACCATGTATACACATGCCAGCAGCAGGCTTCCTTCAATCTGGGAACTCACATTCTAGCAAGATGCTTAGATTGATACAGCCAGTGCAGAGCTGTAGGCAGGCAGGAATCTGGGCACTAATCTTAGCTCAGACTTACTGCTGTGTAATCTTAGCTAGTTCCCACCTAAACTTCTTCATTTATAAAATGGAATCACAGTAGTACCATCTCAATGGTTTGTTGTGGAGTTCAAGTAAAATTGTAATTGTTCAAATAATAGGAAAACTAGCCATAAAACTAACTCATTATAATTTTTTTAAATAATTAAGCTAAAATTAGGAACTTGTTAGAAATGTTCTTTCCTTCAGTTTCTTCTACCTAGGTTCAGGTTGTGGAGAGTGGAGCTGATGTCTAAGAAGAGCTCTTTTAATCAGAGCACACATTGGTTTTCTAGAATATGTGTTCATTAGTTTCAGTTCCCCCAACTTTGATCCAATGTCCATTTTCCTGGTTCTCATCATTCCATGAAAATCAGGTTGCTGTTTGATGTGTGCATCCTGCTTCAAACATATCCCTTCAACATACCTAATCTCACTTGATCCAGTTGTGACTCATTCTGTCCATGACAAATCACTTATACTTTCAAAGGATGCTGTGAACACCCCAGGAGAAGTCATTTTCAAAGACAGAGTGAATAAGAGTCACCTCACTTTGTGGTTTTAAAATGTAGATTTCTGGTATTCGCTGCTAGAGAGTCTGATTCATTTCATATGAGCAGTCCTAAAAGGATGTGTTTTAACAAGAACCCAAGGAATTCTGAGGCAGAGGTTTCCCAGCATCCTTTGAAAGATAGTGCATACAGTTACTAAACTGGGATTCACCCTGCACTATTCATTTTTATTTAATTTGGATTTATTATCTCTTTACCTGCCCAAATTAGCAATATACTTTGCTATTTACTGGCTCTGTAGTACTGCTGTCCAGAGTGCCAGCCTCTAGTCAGCACCAGGGTATGCAAAAAAAAATCCACAAAGGTAGTGAGGGCTGGACTTTTTCTATCTGAGGGGTAATAAAGAACACACACTTTCTGATGGTAACTTTCTCTTTTACCTCATCTCAAAAAATCTTCTCTCTGCACACATAGCTACATCTCTCTCTACACAGCCACACATCTCCCTTTACAGCTACATCTCCTTACACTGCTCCACATCTCTCTATATACACATCTCTCTTCTACACATCTCTTCCTACACACATCTTTACACAGCTACTGCTCCATCTCTCTACACAGCTCTCTTCTGCATAGCTACTCATCTTTCTACACAGCTCTCTCTGCACACATCTCTCCTCAACAGCCACATCTCTTCTCTCCACACATCTCTCTTGACCCACATCTCTCTCCTACATGCACATCTCTCCCCTACACACACATCTCTCTCCTACATGCACATCTCTCCCCTACATACACATCTCTCTCTATGGCAAAAACTCGGAACAAATATGAGTTACATTTTCAGGGTCACAAAGCTTTTCTTGAGTAAACAATAAGAGACAGAGCCATTCTGATACACATAAGGAATCACACAGCTTCTCTCAGGCTTTGTCACACTAACCAGGCATAGTGAGTAAAGAAAGCATGTAGCTCTAAGTGATCAGGGTTCCCAGACAGTGACATTGAAATTCAGGACTTAAACAATAAACAGTTAGTTGGCTGAACCTTGAGGTTCAGAGTATGTAAAGAAAGTCAATTGCTGCAGAGAGTTATGTCTTAATGTTATCAGCCTCATTTTGGTACAGCAATAGACACCTAGGAACTTGCCTTTGTGCATATTTTGCAGGGGCAACTAGTCTATTTTGAATTTGCTCTAAAGTCTAAAATTAGCTAAATATATAAAAAGCTGTCTTTGTAACTGAGAATACCATTACTTTCCTATATCAGTCTAAGTTATGAAAAATCCTAGTATTATTTCTATTCATCAAAATTATACAGCTTAATCAGAAATCACCTTCCTGACTATCCACAGCTATATGTGTGCCCAGTAGATGAAATATATTCATGAGATAAACACACAAGCAGTGGGAAAAATACCCATAGCTGTTTTTAGGGAAGAAATGTAGTGACACATGAGAAAAACTACGATCAGTGACCCCACAGTCTTCATCACAGGGGGATCCCCATCAGAGAGTTATTCATCTGGTAGGTCGATCTGTTGAATACTGGTTGTCATCTGCTGTGTACTACCACAGCCTCCAGCACTGTAGTTTCAAGCAAGTCATTTGACCTTTACAAGCCTGTTTCCTAGTTTGAAATATAGAAAACAGGTTCTAAAATGTGCTAACGGTCAGTGTTCAAAATATTTATGATTCTGTCTCTCTTTCTGAATACACAAAGTATGACATTCTAAGCTCCTTGTGCCTAGTGAGACTATCTGTCATAACCCAAGCCTGCTGGGTGACAAGAGCAAGTCTCAAACTCCTCTGCCAGCAGCAACCTATCAGGGATTGTAGAGTAGGGACCACTGGGGCAGGCACACATGGAACAAGAACAGCTGCACAGGCATGGCTGAAACAGGGACCACTGGACATTGATAGAACTGGAACCACAGGGGCCAACATAGGTGGCTTGACTCATCAGTTTCTTATGTTCCCAGTTGTGTAAGGTCAGAAGGACCTGACAAGATATTTGAAGAATTGACATATCTTAAACATCACCCACTTCACCCCTGAAAGGTATTTCTGATTATTCATTTACTGATTTTAAAGACCTTTAATACAACTGAATATAGTTGGGGAAACAGTTATGAATATAGAAATTCACTACATATTGGGTATTTCTGTTTGGATATTACCATTCATTAACCTCTCCCCACTAGAAGGCAGATTAAAATGAACACACACTGCAATGGAAGTTGACTGATTTGGATTTACAACAGACGAAAATAATTGCAAGGATGGCATGCGTATGTGGGACTGTAGGTCTTCACCACAGAAGTAAGTGATCTAGACCACACCCCCTAAGCATCTAGATTGCTTCTTGCTTGTTCCTTGCCCCCTCTGACTTCAATTTGTCTGTGCCAGTGGTTCTCAACCTTCCTGATGCTGCAACCCTTTAATATAGTTCCTCATGTTGTGGTGACTGCCAATCATAAAATTATTTTTATTGCTACTTCATAACTGTAATTTTGCTACAGTTATGAATCATAATCTAAATATCTAGTATGCAGGATATCTGATATGTGACCCCCCTGTGGGGGTCATGACCCATAGGTTGAGAACCAATGCTCTATGGCCCCTCCTGGCTTCCTTGCTCTGCTTACTGATTGATTCCACTGAAGAGTCTTCATATCATAATTATATGAAGTGACAGCCATGCTGGTGGCATGTGCCAAGCACCGATATGTAACTTATTTTGGTGAGGTTCAAACAATTTCCATTCCCCAGATAAAGACTCAGAGCAGTTGGTCCATAGAATCAGGTAGTATCAAAGCGTCCATGATTCTGGACAAACCCCAGAGCTTCCTTCCCTGGAACCACACAGTGAGGTAGAATCAGTAACGAGACTCCTGAAAGTCTAACTAGCTGCAAGTGGTCTAGGAAAGTATGTAATGAATAATGAACAAAAAGGTTACTTAAATCCCCTGTACTAAAGGAGAAAATACAACTGTCTTAGCTTATTTACTTTCTGTTGCTGTGATAAACACTGGTCAAAAGCAACTTGGAGAGGAACAAGTTTATTTCAGCTTCCAGTTTATGGTCCATCATAAAGGGAAGTCAGGGCAGGAACTCAAGGCAAGAATCTGGTGGCAGGAACTGAATCAGGGGCCATGGAGGAGTGCGGTACTGGAACACCTTGTGGCTTGCTCAGCCTGCTTTCTTATACAACCCAAGATCACCTGTGCAGGGGTGATACCACCCCCAGTAAGCTGGGCCCTCCTACATCAATCATTAATCAAGAAAATATCCCCACAGGAGAGATGCCCCTCCCTAGTCAACACCTTAGTCAGGTGGGAGAGCTGGCTGTAAGGACAGAAGGCAGGAAAGCTAGCCCTGACCGTCATCTGCTGCAGCACTTGGAAGAGTGGTCCCTATGCCACACCTGGGCAACACAGTAGACCTGGCCCTGAAGGTGTAGGTGTAGGAGATTCAACCCTAAGCACATGAAAGCAAGAAAACTGGACCCACTCCCTGCTCATCCCTACAAAGAGTGAATTTGTCAAAGCAATACAGGAGAGCTCACCCTGGTGGTGAGGAAAAGGGAGAGCTGGTGGGCTGACCAACCCTGCAACTATCCAGGCCCACAACCAGGGTTATGGGTTGGCCCACTCAAATATCCACCCCATCTGTGACCTGCTGGAGCATGTGAAGGCACGGGTCTTGCAGACCCAAAGCTGCAGGATTTCCACAACATAGGGCAACAGCAGGATAAGCAAGAGGAGTTCCAGTGAGAGCCCAACATCCATAGTGTAGCAGAAACCAGAGGCCTTGAACCAGACCAATGATTCTTTGCAATGAACACTTGCAGGTACAGATATATGGACAAAAGGGTTTACTTCGTGACTCACTGTGTCACACTACAGCTTCCATGATGAGATTCCCCCCCCCCTTTTCTTTTTTTTTTCTCTCTTAAATTTTATCTGGTGGGGGTGTGCTTCAAGGACAGAGGGCAGATATGGAGGGATGGGAAATGAATGGGATCAAGGTGCATGTTGTGAAAGACACAAAGAATAAATAAAAAAAGCTAAAAAAAAAAAAGAAAGAAAAAGAAAATACCCCTACAGATTTGCCTACAGGCCCTCTGATGGAGGCATTTTCTCAACCAAAGTTGTTCTTCCATGATAACTCTAGTTTGTGTCAAACTGACAAAAATAACCAGGGCAACTGCCATCTGTTTCATCTATTCAGAAAGTTATGAAGACGAGATGATAAAGAGACAGCTCAGTGTCTCTTACACTGTTAGTACAGTGCAGATCACAAGTATTCCTTCCCCCAAGTTGTTCACCCAACAAGATCAAATGCATCTCTTATGGCCAGGACTAAGTACCCTCTGTTCCAAGTTGAGTCTGACTCCAGAAAAAATGACCAGTAACAACCAGTGGGGAGAATCAAAGAGAAATGGAGCTGAGACTTCTCAGCTGTGATAGGACTCTGATTCAGGGACTTCCCCCCCCCCCCGCCCCCAGAGTGGGGTAAGAAATTTGGAAGGCAGCCCCTGGAGGTGACTGCTGGTCCAGGAGCCTAGCACTTGCTCATCACATGTCCTTGTCCTTACCAGGCCTCATCAGTGTCGCCTGCCACCGGCCTAAGCCTTAGAAGTTTGCTCTTGTCTGTTTAAATTAATTCAGAATAGGGACACACATCAAGAGATGCCCTGAGTGTTGAAGATTGAAAGAACTTGGATGTAGCCACCTACCCAGCCACCCACTATCTTAAAATGACGAGCGTCCTGTCCTATTTTCACGTTAGTCAGTCTTTTTAATACAGCTGAAAATCACCAAAAAATTTAATCCCAAATTAAAAGCTTGACTGGTAAAGGTTCATAATTATTCTGACATATTAGAAAATGGCATGAGAGTGGTTGCTAAGGGGCTGGGGAGGAAAAGGAATGAGAATTGCTTCCCTGACTCCAGAGCATCTACACAGATCTCAGAGCAAGCACATGCTGCTGATACCACATCCCCGACTAACGCTTCCCTTCAGGTCATCTCTACTACTGTTCTTCAAAGTGTGACCACTTAACAGTAAAACATCTGGGAACTTGTCAGACATGCAGACTCTTGGGTTGCTCATCTGACTTACAAACAAGAAATCTGAGAGTGGTCCAGAAATGTTATCAAATGACTGTAATACACACTTAGGGAACAGGATCACGTGAGAGTTGGTTCACATACTCAGTACCCCAGTCTTGCCCCATAACCACCAGCCTGAGATTCTGGAATTGTCTTTCCAGGTGAGAGCCACTGATCCCAATGCCTGAGAGAACCTAGACAGAGGCACATCACAGTAATTTCCTCAGGTGTCACAAAAGATGTAGATGGAAGCCAGGGAGCAATCAAAATCTCTACCACACAATGCTGCAAGACTGTAACCTGAAAAATTTGGTTGTTCTCCCTCCCCCCCCTCTCTGTGTGTGTGTGTGTGTGTGTGTGTGTGTGTATGTGTATGGTTTGTGCATGTGTTTGTGTGTCTGTGTGTATGGTCTGTGTGTCTGTGTGTCTGTCTGTGTGTGTGGTGTGTATGGTCTCCTCTGTCTGTCTGTCTGTCTCTCTCTCTCCCTCTCTGTGTATGTGTGTGTGTTTGTGTGTGACCAGTAAATGTACACACATGCACGCAAGCACACATGCATGCACAATCAGAGCATGACTTTGGGTGCTTTCCTAGAGCCTTATTGCCTTGACAGAAGACCGCTGGTCTTTTGTCTTTTGGGGTCTTTTATCAAACAGAAAGTTCAACTTTTCAGCTAGGCTAGTTGGCCAAAGAACTCTTCATACCCACCTGTCTCTACTCCGATACTGAGGTTACAGGTATATGCAGCCATGCCCAACTTATGGCTGCTGGGGTTTTAAACTCAGGTCCTAATGCTTTCAGATAAAAGTACTCCTACCCATTGAGTCATCACCCCAGCCCTTTGGCTGTACTTTAAAATCAATGCTTAGAGACTGAGGATGTAACTAAGGGTAGACACTTGTCAGACATGTGCAAAGCCCTTTGTTCCAACCCAGGAAGGAACCAAGGGAAGCATGGGCATAGACATGGAAGAAAGAGAGATTCAGCACTTGTAATACATACCAATGTTGAAACAAGACCAAAATTGGTGAGTGGAAATAACAAAAATTTTAAAGGCCTCCAAAGGGAATATACAGATTATTAATCTTAATAAAATGACTTTTACCAACAGTATCGAAGTGCCTACTCATCTAGAGAGGTTTCTAATAAAAGCTAGGAGATGCTGATAATCAGCCATAAATACTTGAGCAACGCAGACAGCTGTGGGAAGCTTTTTATTTTCTTTTGTTAGTTTATTCTGAGATAGATTTTCATTGAAAATGAATTGAGCTTTGACCCCAAAACTCTGAAAACAAACAAATATATAAAACACCTGCATTTGGGACTCATCAGGTAAAAGCAATCCTCTACAAGCATGAGGCACTGAGTTCAAATCCCCAGAACCCATGTACAAAGTAAGACATAGTTACACCTTCCTGTAACCCCAACAATGAAGGAGGCCAAGGCAGTTGTATACCAAGTACTCACTGGCAGCCAGCCTAGCTCAAACTGTGAGCTTCTGGTTCAGCCAGAGACCCCTTCTCAAGGTAATGTCAAGAGCAATGGAAGGACACTAGACATCCTGCTTTGCCCTCTTCATGGACACACATGAGCACATACACCACCTACAATATAAATAAATAAATACTGTAAACATCTATTTTTACTGTATGCTAGTCAGGTCCCCATTTGAGCTTTGACATCTTATCTTGTTGAATCTTTACCATAAAATGAGAGAGGAGTCGGAGACCATCACTGTCCTTAATGAAACAAGTCTCAGAGGCTCAAAGAACTTAAATTTCCATGAGGAGACACAGCTGACTCTGCGCCCCAAGTTTGGCTCTCCCCTAAGGTCCCGGCTTTAATTATCATTTCAGTAATACCCAAGGCGATCCTTTCTCCCTTAATGCTCTGACATTCTCCTTCCAGTACTTTCCATTCCTTCCCTTCCCTACAACTAAGACGAAACTTTCAAAACACGACACTGAGCAAGAAACTACAGGAGTTATAAATGGGAACTAAACACACAGAATCCAAGACATCAGCATGGAGAAATGAATAAGAATATGCATCTCTAGGGACTTCCTGAGACTAGGTTCTTGCTCTGAG
Organism: Peromyscus eremicus; assembly: GCF_949786415.1. Lineage (NCBI taxonomy): Eukaryota > Metazoa > Chordata > Mammalia > Rodentia > Cricetidae > Peromyscus > Peromyscus eremicus. Next base: position 72,554,351 of record NC_081418.1, read on the forward strand.
TTTGCTAGCTACATGTCTAGTTAGCCAGCTCCCTGTGCCTTACCATCTTCCTCTGTAAATGGTGATGCAAATTGTCATGTGACAATCTCAATCATCAGCACTTATCAGTGTGTCTCATACACATAAGCACTTAGGATTCAGCACACCAAGCTAATGTGCTCCTGGAATTCACAAATTCTGTACTATTTTTAGTACTGTATTATTCTGTCCACTATCATAAATTTCTAATGAAATCCAATGCAGTTTAGCCAAAGGCAACCTAACATCATGGGGGCAATGCACCCCATTCTTAAAGAGGTAAAAATAAGCCTGGTTCACAACCTAGTTATCTAAACCAACTGCACCTCAAACATGTGCCCTCCTCTTCCTACTCCTCCTCCTTCTCCTGTTTCTCATCTTCCTCTTCGTTTATTATTATTTTTTAGGCAGGGTTTCACTACTTCCAGGCCTAGTACTTGCTACATTGCTATATAGACCAGGCTGGCTTCAAATTCACAGAGGTCTGCCTGTGTCTGCCTCCTATGAACTAGAATTAAAGGCATATGCTGCTGGGCTTGGTGGCACATGCCTATGACCCCAGCACTCAGGAGGTAAAGGCAGACTGATATCTGTGAGTTCCAGGACAGCTTGGGCCACATAGTGAGACCCTGGCTTGAAAGAAAGAAGGAAGGAAAGGAAAGGAGGGAGGGAGGGAGGGAGGGAGGGAGGAGATGAGGAAGGAAGAAAGGATGAAAGTAAGGATGAGAAGAAGGAAAGAAGGAAGAGAGGCAGGGAGGGAGGGAGGGAGGGAGGAAAGGAGGAAGGGAGTGAGGGAGGACAAGACATCCCTGGCCCATACCTTTCTTTGAGAAGAGCAAAATATAGAAATCTAATAACTTTGCTTTTGCTTAAGACTCTTAAGTGATCTAAAACTCAAAACATAATTTCAAATGGACATGTTTTTCATGAAATAAAAATGGAAGGATTGGCAAAATTATTCTCAAGCAACAAAAAGTTGTAGTGAAAAAAATTTCCAAGGTGTACTCATGGACTCTAGAACAGAAATTAATTCAATGCAAATTCCTATAAATTTGCTTTATGACATTAAAAATATGCAAATTAATTACAACACCCAAACAATTCATCAAAAGTGTAAGAAAAAAATACAGTGATTTCTATTCACGGATACATGTGTTTGTGATTCAAGTGATACCACCAAAGCTGGTATTGAAGAGTTCCCCAAAGGAAGCCCAAACTTCATCTTACGTAACTAGGGCACAAACCAGGGCACATTGGACAAAAGCTAAACATATGTTCACATGTTAGAAAATAGCTCCAAATACCTTTACAATGCCTCACTTTTGCATAATACTTATACTTTGCAGGCCATTTTTTACCTCCAATACTTCCTTTAAGTTTCACGGCATAGGAGTCAATGCAAACAGATCTATACTCATATTAAAACATCCTATAACCTTGGGGAATAAGTATCTGTCCTAGGATGCTGATCTTGGCAGGATCCAAGTGTCCTGACTTCTAGTCTACTTTTCTTTCCATGAGTACACCAACGCATATCCTGTAGGTGGAGAAAACACCCACAAAAACACATTTACAGTGATAAATCCTCCCTTCAGGACAATGTGTATGTATCCTCTTTCAGTGAAAAGATTGCTTGAAAAAGATTAAAGCTAATATGGCCATTGATGATATTTTATAAGAAAAATGCTTAAGATCATAAGCATGGATGTATCCTTAGTTCTCAGTGAGTTGTAGTGTAAGCCAGGCTCCTCTCCATTAGCCTCACCTCATTTGTTAACAAAACCCAATACTGCACAATTAATCTACAGAATCCTTGAAAACATGACAAGCAACCTCAGTGAGTATTCAAAACCAAAGGGGCAGCGGATGAATTTAGCAACATATTGTGAGTTACTTTTTTTTTGCTGATCAACTAAGGAATTTTACTTCCAGTTTCACAAAAGAAGACCCGATCTGAGTTAATAGATCCTACGAAGATCTCAAGCTAAAAAGTTCAAAGTAGGTTTCCCTCTTTTTTCTGCTGATAAGGAGGAAAGATTTAGTGCCTTATAATACTGAATATTTGCACAGCATCCTACCGTTTACAAAGTTCTACTTGCACTGTATTCCAGCAAACTAGTGAAATAAGTATGTTGTCACCCCCATATCACAGATAAATAAACTGATGCTCAGGCGGAGTGTCTGACTCAAAAATCACAAGAAAAGTCACGGGCAGAAGCTTAGATTCACATCTGAGTCCAAACTTTGTGTGAGCTTTTCACTTCTAGCTCACTGCCTATGCAAGAAAAGTCTTTCCCACCCACACAATGGTATCCTACATGCCTGGAACTCTGTCTTAGACACGCAGGAATTTCCTGGTCACTTTCTGATTCCCCTGGAAGGAGACAGGAAGAAATGCTTAATTCTTCTTTTGTCCTGTAACAAGAAAGATTTCTCCCCATGGTGCTGATACAGGCGCAAAGCTGAGAAAAAGGGGTCCTTGGGGTGTAGCTGTCTCCCCCTCTGCATTTAACCCCCCACGAAAAAAATAACAGTCCTGAAATAACCCTTACTGAACCAGAAATGAATCTCGACTCGGAAAAGAAATCATGGTCAAGAAGACAAGAAAAGTGAAACAATGTTGGAAGGTAGAGCCTGTCATTGTCCCCGAAGGCGAGAACCCGCACACACTCCAGGAAGGAGCTACCCACGAAACTCACCCGCTGAGCTGTCGCTGGTGGAGGACTGAGACATCGTCGGCCAACACTTCAGCACCGGGGACAGCTCTGCGCCCTCCAACTTCTGGAGAGCTTCCGGACTACGGCTGGCCGCCGGCTGCTCCCAAGCTGCAGGAGGTCTGGACGAGCCTTGGCACCCAAGTCCCAGCCTCTGGGTTCTGGAGTCTTTGCGAGACTCGGGAGCAGCGAGCGGCACTTCGGGCTGCGGCGGCGGCGACGGTCCCGGCTGCACGACGGCGGCGTTGCGGGACCGCGCCAGAGCAGAGGAGACAGAGCCCATCCCAGCGGGCCAAGCAGAGATCCTCGGGGATCCGCACCCCTTGGCTGCCAAAGGCTGGCTCCCTTCCCACCCCGGGGCGCCCCTGGCGGACTGCGCCTCCTCTGACAGCCACACGTAGGCAGCAGCTGCGCAGGGTGCAGGGAGGGCTACGCTCCCACCCCAGGTGGACTGGGAGGAATCTGTTCCGTGTCTGCGCCTGTCTGACAGTCCAGAGCAGATGGGAACACACACGTGGGGATGGAAGACCGTGGGTACTGAAGATGTCTGGAGGCATTCCTGGAGGAGAGGGCGTGGCAGTAAGTGAGGGGTACTTTTCCCTCCACTCTGCACTTGGTTCACCTGGGGCCAAAGGTATGGCGCATCCTTCCTCTCCAGTGCAATCCCCAGAGAGGATGGAACCTTTAACGAAGGCGGAGGAGAAACCAGTACTGTTTTTCTGTTACTTCTCCCCTCCCCCTTGATAGTTTCATGCACGTACACAATGAAATGTGATCACATCTACCCCACATTTGTCTCCTCCAACTTTCCCAAATCCCACATACACACTTCATGCTCCCAATTTTGTCTTTCTATTTTTTTTTTAAATAACCCCCTAAGGTCAGTTAGTGCTGGCCACATGTGCATGGGTGTGGCACTGACCACTGGACCAAGAGAATCTCACCAATGACCTCTTAAAGCTAATGTCACATCTCTAAGCTGTGATTAATTGATGAATCCCTCTTCAGTGCTGCCCCTGAACCTAGCTTGTCAGCCACATCCCCCCCCCCCAGCCTGGACATTGCCTCCTTTGTGGCCTCCAAGACTGCCTACCCTTCTTTCCAGAAGTTGAGCCCAGGAAAGAGTGAAAGTGGAGGAAGAGTCATCTTAGTTCTGTCCTTGAGAGCCAGCAGGGAGGCACCAGCCCTGAGAACTCCCAAGGTATTACACCAGAGCAGCCTGGGTACTGTTAATAGCCTGCTTTGCTGGCTGGGGTGAGGCAACTGGCTCCATCCTGCCCTGCCTGCAATGAGACGGCAGTGATGACTGATATGGGAAGCAGGAGTAGAAAGGGGAACCTGAAATGATGTTTCAGCTAAAAGACGTTGCCCAAAGGGGTTTGGGGTACTGCCCAAGGTCACACAACCAACTAGTGATGGAACTGGGCTGCATGGGACTCCTCTTTCTAGATTCAGTATCCTATCTATTCTGTGCCTCTTCTAAAGATTTTTAGGCACTGGTGAATTGAGACAACTACTTGTGCAATACACAGTTTATTTGAGGTTACATTGTAGAAAGGGAGACAGATTCCCCCTCTATGGACAGAGTTCAGCACTCTTTATGACACCATGCTACGGCTGGTGGCACTCATCTGTAAATGGCCATGCTCACGAGTAAATGTAAAGTATCATCACATAGATGGAGTCCAGAAACAATCAGATCAATAAATCCCAAAATGGGAAGAGAAAGGGGATTTAGAATCTTCAATTGGTATAAAGGCAAATCGGAGGACCAGCCAGGCTAGGACAGCTATGGAACACTATGGCCTTCTCTGTCTAGCCTTGTTTCCCATGAGTGAGAAAAAGCCAAAATCATAGGACTTGAGCCAACATTACTAAGAAGAGCCTCCAACTAGTTGGGGTTTCAGATCATAGCCGCACTCCCCTTACCATGCAAGGGCTAAGCCAGTGTCTTCTTACTCAGCCAACCTTGGGGACCCACCTTCTCAGGGAAAGCCAAAGGGAATGCTACAGGGTCCAACTACAGGAGAGGGAAATATGTAGATGGAGACAGAAGAACTGGGTTGAACATAGGGGACTGGTTCAGATAAAGGTGATTATGCAGGGTGAAATGTCTCATGGTCTGTAGTTAGCAAATTGAAGATCCAGAATGTTTCAGCACCTCATGAACTCCATTCATATGCCTGTCTAGAGCATTCAGGTCTGCCAAAACCTTATCTACTTCATAAAGATCATGTCCTGTAATGGGACTCAACAGTGCCACTAAAGCTTCATACCTGCCTCGAGATTCTTGCTGAATCAATTTTTTAACTCTCCTGTGATCATAGTTTTATCTAGCTCAGTGAACTGAGAAGCAAACACAGCTTCTCTTATTCCCTGTCCCCTCGGTAATGCCTGTTCTTCCTCTATTATTTTCTGCTCCTGGACATTTATGGTGACCTCAGATAGTGGTGTCCAAGTGTTCTTAATGGCTCTTTTAAGCCAACATCAGGCGCTGATTTCTCTCCTAGTGTCTTGGGTTGCACAGACTTTGTCTTTAAAGAGGGATGAGTAGTTACATTTCTGATTTTTTTCCCACCTCTATAAAGTCAGGTTGATCCCTTATACTCCCATATCCTACAGACTCATGTGTGACAGGCTCTTCTATTGCTTATTTAAAAGTCTTCCACAAGTTGAAACACTCCTCCATTGCTTGGTGGGAGTGTTGTACAGCCACTATAGAAATCAGTATGGTGATTCCTCAGGAAAATAGCAATCAATCTACCCCGATCTCTAGCTATACCACTATTGGGCATTTATCCAAAGGATACTTCATCCTACCACAGAGGCAATTGCTCAACCATGTTCATTGTTATTCTAGTCATAATATCTACAAATTGGAAACAACCTAGATGTTCCTCTACAAAAAAAAAAGGATTAAAAATGTATTAATTTATATAACAGAGTATTACTTAACCATTTAAAAAATGAAATCATGAAATTTATAGGTAAGTGGGTAGAACTAGAAAAAAAATATCCTGAGTGAGGTAACCCAGACCCAGAAAGACAAATGTAGTATGTATTCACTTATATGTGGATATCAGCTGTTAAGTAAATGACAAGTAAGCCACAATCCATAGAACCACAGAGGTTAGGTATAGATATAGAGTAAGGGATTTGGGAGGAACAGTTAGGTCTCTCTAGGAAAGAGAAATAGAATAGATAGTTATAAAATGGAAGGATTAAGCAGATAAGGAAGAGGGGAACAAGCGATGGAATATGGGAACACAGCTAAAACTAAGAGCCATTGTAGGGGCAGTATGAAAACCTAATAAAGTAGAAGCGTCCTAAAATATATACATATATGAAGGTGATCTATAGGAAATATCCAAATAATGGAGGAGACAGAGCAGCAATTAGCTGTCTCTTGTCATCCAATGATGCTTCCAGGACCAGGAATTGGATTTCATATAATTAAGATACTGGCCACAGAGGTCCCATGGGAACCCCCAAACAACCCAGGCTATTGCCAAAGCAATAGGTTACTCTCCACAAACTGGTAGCAAAGCCCCATTGCTAAAGACAACATCTACACAGCTCACTGAACATGGAGAAGTTGAGCTAGTGCCTACATAGAGCTGTCACCCTTACATGCTGTCTTTGGTACAGGAAGATACTCTGCACATTATCAAAGGAAAAATGTAAACAAACCCTTTGATCTATAATGATGTCTTGTCTGCAAGATGTGTTAGGGGAATGGTGGCACAAAGTTTGTGGGAATAACCAACCAATATCTGATTTGACTTAAGGCCCACTCCATAAGATGGAACCCATACCCAACACTGTTTGGGTGATCAAGAACCTGAGAATAGATATCCAAGGAATCTAGAAGAAAACCAAATACTACTGTTCTTCAAAAAAGAAAAAAAAAGCAGTAAAATGACTCCTAATGACATTCTGCTATATTCATAAATCAGCCATTATCAGAGAATCTTCCTCCTGTAGCAAATGGGAACAAATACAGAGACCCACAACCAGATATTGTGCAGAACGTGAGAGACTTTGTAACATTCAGCCCTAAAAGGAACGTCTCCATCAAATCCCTCCCCTCAGGGCTCAGGGAATCCCATCAAAGAGGAGGCAGAAAGGATGTAATAGCCAGAGGGGATGGAGGACACCAAGGAAACAAGGCCCTCTAAATCAACATAACACACATAAGAACTCATAGAGACTGAGGCAGCATGCATGGGACTGTGTGGGTCTGCACCAGATGGGGTTCTAGAGCTGAAAGTCGATGTGGACACATACCATTCCCTAACCCAGAAGCAATCTCAAACCGATAACTATGATAATCAAACAAAAATTAAATTTCTTCCAAGGAAATCTCACTGAGGAAACAAATTACTCTTACAGGCAGGCTGCATGCTTAGCAGTAGATAACCAATAGAAAATGAACTCAGTGGCATCTTTGGAGGTTCCTTGTCTCATAACGTTATGTCAGGGATTTTCTTTTCTTTAAATGTATCGTATTTATTTTTATTTTTATTTCATTTTACACTTTTTTCTTCTCTCTTTTTACCCTTCAGGTCCTTTGAGTATATATTATGGCTTCCAGTTTAGTGTTTTTCTGGTATTCCTGAGTGTGGGAATAATTGGGTCTCTGCTTCTTGTGCCTTTTCTTGGGCTCTTTTTCTTCTGTTTATTTGTTTTGTATAATTCCAGTGTGTTCATTTTTGTTTTATATTATTATATTTTATTATATTGTTATCCCTTAGATGCCTGTTTGTTTTCTAATAAGGGACAGAAAGGAAGTGGATCTGGATGGGAGGGAGGTGGGGAGGAAGTAGGAGGAGTAGAGGGAAGGGAAACTGTAATCAGAATATATTGTGGGAGGGGAAAAAATCCATTTTTCAATAAAAGGAAGAAACACAAAGTCTTTCCCAATTTGAGCAGTTCAGATTACCAGAGTTTCTTGTACTGGACCATTGTTAAGGCCCCAAACTCACTTAGGATTATCAACTTTCCCTTCTTTTCTACTAAAGGTTAGACTCAAGCGGTATCTTCTATCATCTCTATCAGTTCTCTTCTACCTCATTCTCCTATACTTCCCATCGGTTCCAAGTCCTTGGATCCCAGGAAGGACTCCAGCTTTTCGGCACTGTACTCTCTTTTTTCTTTTCTCTTAGCCGTAATAAAGGGAAAACCAACACAGTCATCTCATCCTCTGCTTTATCTAATTGACCTGCTAAAAGAGAGACTAATATGGAGGCTGCTGGCCATATCTGCTTTCTCCTTGAAATTCCTACATGATACAAACAGTCTGCTGAGCTCCATCCCAGCCTCAGATGCATCCCTTACTACATAAAGCACTGCCCAGGCAATCTCTGCAACTACTTATCAATACTTGTGACTCATATGTGGTATTCTCAAAGAATAAAAGATTTTTAACTGATCTTCAAAGTATCTCCATAGTCACACAGTAGATCCCAATTGTCAAGCAATCATGCCATTCCGTGCCATACAGAAGAAGACTGCTGCCCTAGGACTACCTACCCCTCCATACTCAAAACTCCTGTTGGCTCAGCCTTATTTACACATTTCACTACCCATAGCAAGAACCAGGCAACCATTGCTATAGTAAAAAGGCATGTTGCCACATACCACAGGGGAAGTATAGCTGTATTGGAATCCCCTCTATCTTATTGATGTTTGGCTTCTGTTGAATGCCTTGCCATACTTTCCAATTTTTCTTTAGTCCTGTCAAATTCCTGTTCAAGTGCCAAATGGTATTGTGTGACAGATTTTTTCCTGGGGAGACACAATAAATGCACATAAAGAGAGAGAGAGAGAGAGAGAGAGAGAGAGAGAGAGAGAGAGAGAGAGAGAGAGAGAGAGAGAGAAACAGAGACAGAGACAGACAGATAGACAGGCAGGCAGACAGAGAGAAAGAAAGGGAACCTATGACAGACCAAAATAAGTTGGTGAACCAAGGAGTTTTTGTTGCGGTACTGACTTAGTTAAGTTTTATTGCTATGAAGAGACACCATGACCACAGCAACTCTTTTGGTTTGTTTTGTTTTTTATTTTGTTTTGTTTTCTTTATTAAGAAATTTTCTACTCACTCCTCATGCTATCCACAGAACCCCTCCTCCATCCTCCCATCCCCCAGCCCTCTTTCCCAAGCCACCCTGTATCCCCACACCCCCCAAATCGAGGTCTCCCATGGGGAGTCAGCAGAGCCCAGCTCACTGAGCCTAGGCAGGTCCAAGCCCCTTCCCACTGCACCAAGGCTGGGCAAGGTGTCACACCACAGGCACCAGATTCCCAGAAGCCTGCCCATGCACCAGGGACAGATCCCGATCCCCCTGCCTGGGTGCCCCCCAAACAGTTCGAGCCAAACAACCATCTTCCGAGTCCAGAGCGCCTAGTCCAGTCCCATGGGGGCTCCACAGCCACCAGTCCACTGTTCATGGGCTTCCACTAGTGTGGCCGGTCATCTCTGCACATCCTCCCATCATGATCTCAATGTCCCTCGCCTGCAGTATCTCTTCTCTCTCATCAATTGCATTCCCGGAGCTCAGCCTGGTGCCTGGCCGTGGATCTCTGTATCTGCCTCCATCTGTCAGTGGACAAAGGCTCTATGATGACAGCTAGGTTATTTCTACAGCAACTCTTATAAGGAAAACATTTAATTGGGATGTTTTACTTACAGTCTCAGAGGTTCAGTCCATTATCATATGACAGGGAACATGGCAGCATGCAGGCAGATGTGGTGCTGGAACCAAGAGTGCTACATCTTGCAGGCAACAGGAAGTGGACTGACTGTCACACTGAGTGAAGCTTGAGAAAAGGGACCTCAAAGCCCACCCCCACAATGACACACTTCCTCCAACAAGACCACACCTAATCCAAAAAGGCCACACCTCCTAATAGTGTCACTCCCTTTGGGGGCCATTTTCTTTCAAACCACCCCAGGTACCAACAGGAATATGGATGAAGGATTAGTTGTAGGAGTGGGTGAAAGGTTTACAACAAGCCCCCACGGTCGGGTTTGTTTGCATATGCCTGACGTACACTTCCGCCTAGCCAGGTCCAGGTCAGGATAGCCATTTCCGGGTCAGGGCATCTCGCGTGACCAAGATCTGTGACATTCCATTGGCCACGTAGGATCTGTCCACGCCCAGCCTTTAAGATCCAGTGCCATGTTCCCGGTTCCTTCTTCTTCTCCACACACATGCTTCCCGCAGGCCTGTTCACTCTCTGTCCCTCTACCTTTAATAAAACTTTTGTTAGCGGATTCTGTTGTGTTTCGTGACATTTCCTTGCAGGGTAAGAACACAGCGCAGCCTAAAAGCTAACAGTGGGGATGACTCAGAAAAGCAGCAGCGTGTCCAGAAACACCCCCACCCAGGGGAACTGAGCCCTTAGAGCTCTCTGTACAGCTTGAAGGCAGCTCACCAAATCTGAGAAGTCTGCTCTCAATAGCTCTGCTGCTCAGAGTCTAACCCATGATAGCAGCTTTGCATTTCTTCTTTAAAGCTGGGAAGGGCTTTGAAGAATCTTCCAGTTTTCCACTTTCCAAAACATGTGACCTTTAGTTATCTCCTGAGTGCAGGGAAAGAAAATGTTTTGACTCAGAAGAAACTAACATAAAATGAAAAGTCCTACCGCCGGGGCATGGTGGCACACACCTTCAATCCCAGCACTTGAGAGGCAGAGGCAGGCGGATCTCTATGAGTGCAGGGCTGGCCTGGTCTATACAGCATTTTCTAGGACAGCTAGGACTACATAGTAGTACCCTATCCCAAAAAACACACAAACAACAAAAAGAAAATGGAAACCATGACTTTGCAATCTATGGATTTGAATGGAGGTATACTGCATGAGTAGATAATATTGCTAATATAACTAATACATAAGTTATTGTATTAGCTACTTTTATATTTGTATTATCAAATACCATAACCAAGGCAATTTATATAGGAAGGGTTTGAGCAGTCTTAAATTTCCAGAAAGTTAAGATCCACAATGATGGGGACAGCATGGCAGCAGGTGGCAGACATGGTGCTGGAGCAGCAGCTGAGAGTTCAGATCTCAAACTGCAAATAGGAAGCAGAAAACAAACTCTAATGGCCCAAATCTTTAAGCCCTCAAAACCTGCCCCCAGTGACATACTTCCTCCAGCAAGGCCATGCCTTCTAAGCCTCCCCAAACAGTGCCACCAACTGGAGACCAAGTATTTGGATGCCCAAGAGTATGTGGGACACTTTCATTCCCACCACCACAGTTATTAAATGGAAATCCTAGTGACAGATCTGGGATACCTCCCTATGAGTTTTCTGTCAAAGAGGCCCTAGAGACCCCTAAAATAATATAGACTTTGCCAAAGTCCTCAGCAATGTTACCTAATGGTGGACCTTTCAGGTTATAATACCAATCTGCCAGGCAAGGTTTGCCCACTGATGCAATGGTGATATGACTGTTAAGAGAGTAGCCAACTACTTTCTGATTGGCTATGAGGTCTGCTCCACAAGAGGTAACTCATGCCTGGGACTGTAAACCTGGTCAAAAGTCAATGGCTGGGGAGGTCACAGCTTCTAGGGGTGAACCTAGGCCTGCTGTTTTGATAAATGGACACATCGAACTGCCTTATAAATATTTATCTTCATACACATAGATCTGAACTACTCTCAGCCTTGGTCAGAGAAACTTACTGCAGTGGGCAGTGTTGAGTGCAGAGATACAAAGCTGGTGTAAGTGTGAGAATAAGTGACTTCTGAGTGCTCAGCTCTGAAGAGGGCATCTGTGTCACCTCCTGCCCCCAAGGTTTATGAAACACAGCAGAATAGGAGTCAGGAAGAATATAAGAGCTGTGGGATGGGGAGAAGGGCTGTAAAAAGCTATCTTGCAGATATGGCATGGCCATTGTATTCAAAACAGATTCACTGGATTCATAGCAGCTGTTGTTACCTGTGTAAAAAATGAGCAAGGTTGAACCTGTCAACATCCTAGCATGAATGGGGAAGAGGCTCTAACTGAGGACCTAAGGGCAGTTGACTGATGCTTCAGGAAAAGAGAGGTCTTCATCAGTAGTGTAGTCATTGGTAAGTTGCCAGAGCTCTGGTCAATAACTCCATCAGTATGCTCATGAAGGTAAGCATAAATGAACTGAGCCAATCACATACACACACACACACACACACACACACACACACACACACACACACACACACACACATTTCAGGATCAGAGATACAGAAACTAAGTTTGTTGTTGTTGATGATGATGATGATGATGATGATGATGATAATGACAACGATGATGACGATGAAGTTCTCCCAGCTCTGTGCATGGAAAGGATGGACCTGGTGAACTGAAACAATTGTCTTTATCTTTGTTTTCCTCTTGCATTTTAAATATAGGCTCTTTATGGGCAGCTGGAGCTTAGTTGAAGAAATTGTCAGGGAATGTATTGGCTGTAGGTGATATCATTCTTCTGGACCTAGAGTCTCTCCTCCCATACTTGTGACTTCAACCGCCAAGGGCAGAGAGCATTCCACCAGTTCAGCAGAGTTCTGCACTGAGAAAGACTATAAAGATCTGACTCACCTGCCAACCCACCAGGACCCGAAAGTCATCAATACGGAACAATTTTTTTGGGATACTGTCGGTTTTATAAATGACAGTGTTGAACTTTACCTGAGCTCTGTGCTTCTGGAAAATGATGGAGCTTCATACATCCCCCACTATTCTTAGTCAAGTCAGGCTGTTCTGAAACAAGAAACACTATAGACTTGGTGGTTTATATAATGTTTGTTCCTCATGATTCAGAGGCTGGAAGTCTGAAGTAGGAGGTGGGTATAGTTGGGGGTTTGGAAAAGGATCTTCCTCCTTGTATGTCTGCACATAATCTTTACACAGTGTCACCTTCTCTTTTTGTAAAAGCAATAATCTCATTATGGGGCTTCCAGCTTCACAGCCTAATCCAACTCTAGTTAGCTCTCAAAGAACCTGCCTCTAAATGTCAATACACTGGAGATGAGTTTCAAATTAATTTGGGGGTAACATAGACAGTTGGTCTATAGCATTTTATCCAGTTGTTTTCTACAAAACCACTTATTGGGGGGAATAAAACCTTCCCCTTACTGTTTAGAAAAGACTCATCATGAATGTCACCTTATCTTCTTGTTTACCTATGACAAGGCTAGATATAGACCCTCCCCTGTCTTCTTCTTTAATTACAAATGATCTGCTGAATCTTTCATCAACACTGACCTGTGGAGAGTTTAAGTGTTGCAAATACACAGACAAATTATCTTGGGCTTTCTTTGGCCCCCTGCGACGACAGACATCCATTGCCCACCTCTGTGTCTGACATAATATCTTTGTGACTATTGGGTAATGATACCTGAAATATATCAACAGGGTACAATCTTCCAACAGCTCAAAAGCTTAAAATGTCATAAGATAATATCTGAGACCCACAGCAGAGATGTCCCTGTTTTGCTATAACCTACCTACCTGATGTTCCCACCAACGGATTTGAAAACTGCCTTGACTTACGACTTTCTGTCATTCTGTAACTGAAACTATTATTGCATTGGAACATGGAATTTAAGGTGACATGAATCCATGTTCCTGAACCATGGCCACTCATATTTAGCATCAAAATAAACTCTCCTGTTCCTTTTGAGGTGACAGTTATGTTTTTACATCAACAGGTTCAATACAGACTATAGCTTCCAAAGGAGGCTAGAGGAACTGGGCTGGCCAGCATGCTAGTGACAGCAGAGTTCAAAATAGAGCCCAGATCTCACTCCAGGATTCACTTCCATGATCACAGCTAGCCCTCCCCTCCCCCACAGCTCCTCATCTCTGTCTTGTCGGGCTGTCTTCTGCGGCAGTAGTATAGATAATTTCTAGGGCAGTTCGGAGGACTCCAGAAAAGACCCAACCCAGGTAATGAATTCTTTTGAGTCACGTCAAATGTTAAGATCAGGTTGTGCCCTGCCCTAAGTTACCCATATTATATAAAACAGTGTTTTTTTAAATTGCCTTGCCCATTTTAAGGATGGAGAGTGGCACTGCACCTGGATTGACACACAGTCAGTATCATCTGCTGGCACCACCCACATGACACAAACTGATAAATGACCCATTCCTGGGAGTAGAAAGGATGCTGCCCTATAAATTTTTCAGAGTGAATTGGGTATGTAAGCACATGAATATACTAAAATCATATCAAAAGAAAAAACAAGCATTAATGACTTATCAGACATACCAGACTAAGGAAAGCTGCAACTCCCTCACCTGTACTCCATAAAAAAGGTAGACACACAATGCTGCAACTGTAACAATTCCCAATAGAATGTCATCTAGCCAACCCATGTGTGTGTCAGAGGACCAGCAGACAGCACACTCCTGACCGTCCCAAGGGCTTCAGCTCAACTCAGCCCCCACTGTTGATGCAGCCTACTCTGGGTACCATCTGCCCACCCTCCTGTTGACCTGTCTGGACTTGGCATCCATCTGTCTGGTCAGACCCAGTCCTGTCTTGCACTTCACCTCACTCTACCAGATGAACTCTGACCCTGTGGCCTGACTCTACCGCCAACAGCAGCAGCAGCTTCTCCATGTTTCTTGCAGCTCAGCTGGTGAATTATTTCACTCCCAGAGAAACCATTTTACGTTTCCATCTATTTCCCAGCTCCGGCTTCTTGAGTCTTTTTGAAATTCCTTTCTTCATTAACTTTTTATTAAGACTGACCCTAAGTCATTCTTGACCTACACATACACAGATAAATTTACCGTACAATGTGTGATGTGCAATCTGTAAGTTTGGAATAAAAGAAGCTTTGAATGACTCCACTAGGACTGTTGAGAAAAGCAGGAGTGTCAGCTCAATGGCTGCCAAAGAAACCGCCAGACCTTGTAGATTTATTGTTATTCAATAACTTCTGACTTTGGGGAACGACATGCACATTTCATCTGTGTTTCTGATATAGTTTGCTGACTCCACCAAAACACCAGAGCAAAGAAGCAGCCTCCACTGGGATCCTGAAACATTGATTGGCCACCAGTGTCTCTGTATGATTAGCCAAGTGGAGAACTAGAGGTGGATCCTACCCAGTGGAAAATATGGGAAAAAATACAGTGCTGGGAATGAGAGGGTCAGCACAGGCCATTGGTGAACATGCAGAGAAACGCACAGAACATAACCCTAGGGGAGAAGGGGGTTTGCACTAAAGGACATTACTGTAAGTGTCTGGTATGCTACAAAAATAAACATCACAAGTGTTGCTCTTGAAAATAATGACACACAGGATGTTTTCCTGCTAGATGCTTTACAGTACCCTTGTGAATTAGAAAGGTTAAGGTTAAATGTGTTATACCTCCTCATTTTTCTTTCATTCAAACAAAATAAAGACTAAAATAGATTGCTCAAGCTTAAGTGGTGAGTTCTAGAGTTCTGAGCTAACCAATGTGCTGACTACTAGAAAAATATTATCTTCAAGTGTAATACACACCAAAATAAATTGATTTGGGAGCTGTATACATCAATTCTCTACCCAATATGGGACTTCTGATAAATCTCTCACAAAAAATAGCAAAATTGGCATTTATAACCCATAATTAATGCCTTGATCCACCATTTTAAAAAATATATTATTTTTATTTTTATTATCTTTTTATTAAATAAAATATAATGAAGTGATATAAATCTATGGGAAACAAATTTGGTAACTACAAAAAAAAGCATAAACAAAGTTAACTGTCAAGTGTGTTAGGTTTTAGATGGTTTACTGGGAACTACAGAGGGGCAGCAGCTTGGCAAGGAGGGCTCATTCGCTAGCACCAGACACACTGCATGCTAGAGTCTGAAGAGAATCAGCCCCCATAGCAGAAGTGGAGTCTGATAGGATACTCTACTTGGGATGGGGTCAGATCTCACAGTACAATCCAGCAGCCAGGCTCTCTGATCCCCAGGCAGGAGGCAGAAAATAGGGTGGGGAGTGGGATGTGCCTGCACCAATACCTTATCATCAATAAATACCCTTTGCTGTTAACTGTCTTCCCAAGTGAGAAATTCTATCTCCAGCATCAGAATCTGTGAGAGAGTAGCTGCTGCAAAGCAGTGCACTTCATTCTCACAGAGAGAAACAGCAAGTACAGCTGCACAGAGCTGGAGGATGTAGCTGGAGGAGTGCCCCACCTTCATAGGGACCTTAACTCTGATAAAGCCAGATCCTTGACTACACTGGAGAAAGGAATTTCAGAAGAGTTTAAGTGGAAATAGTAGATAGTGCATGTCTCATATTTAAGTATGACAGACAGAGAGGGGGAAGGAGAGAAAGACAGACTTAGGTGTCTTAATAGTGGTGTGTGTGTGTGTGTGTGTGTGTGTGTGTGTGTGTGTGTGTGTGGCTTTTTAAGTTACATTGTTTTAAAAATGTAATTTACAAAAAGGTTAAAAGGTTAAGCAGTTTTAAATTTGAGTAAAAAGATAGGTGAGCTGGTTTTCTTCCTCATTTGGATGTCCTGAGGAAGGAAAGCTCCGTCTCGGCAGGCAACTTTGGCTTTCTCATTCCTGAGGAAGTCTCTTGATTCTCAGCCATCAAGAAACACAAATTAGATCCCAGGACTGGGGCTTCTTGCTCTTCCTAGGTCCTCTTAATTTTTCCTCTTTCTATGTTGCCTCATTAACCATTCATAAACCCCACAAACTGATGTATATTTTCTTTTTCCCATGCTGTTAAAAAGGGAAGTGTGTCCTGATTTTAGTGCTATTACACAGATTAATACCTATTAAAGACTACTGGGGTCCAGCCTCTGAATCTTTTTCCCAGGGTTCCAGATGGGACACTACCAGCGGAGGGAATTAATCTGAGGGAATGAATCTACACCAAGCTCTTCAGTCCATTCACTTTATTCTTCTAAGTCAAAATCTCTCTCTGGCCGGCTTCAGTTCTGTTCTCACACTTAGCTCCTCTCTGTCCCTTCCTCTCCTGTCCTCTCATCATTCTAAGTTCCTTCCTTCTCCGTCCTCCATCATCATCGTCCTTCTAGTCACTCTCCTCTAGTCCCTGAGGTTTTCAGTTATAGACCCATACAAAGCAGCAATTCTCTGGCCGAGGCAAGGTCACCTAGGTTTGCATTCTTACAGGATCATAAAGGCCGATAAGAGTTTACTTCAGGCAGTGACTGTCAGACTTTTACAACCCTAAAGAGGAGTGTTTAAAGAAGGTGGGGCCAACTAAGAGCTAAAAATTGGTTAACATATCAGAAAAAAGGAATTTGTGCGCTCAAACTACATTCCTAGAAGTAGTTAGATAAAATGTTAAAAGTCTATAATGTTAGTATAAGTCATGGCAGGACAGGGGTAGCTAGGCAGCCTGTGTCACACCTTGATGTACCCGGTATTTAAAAAGCCCTTTTGTTCTCAGGAGGGTTAAAGCTTAATTTGCACAAGAAACAAAGCTATGTACCTAGCATCCATCTGGCCTAGGCAGTATCTCCGTTTGGATATTTACCTTAATTCAGAAGGCTAACAGGTGGTCTGGAATGCTTACTCTGTCTGCTGTTTGTCCTTGGATGTTTGAGAGGTATCTCAGATGAAATACATTTGCCCAGAGCTGGCCCTGGCCTTGGATGCTAGCTAAAGGAGATATCTGATTCTAATACTAAAAAAGAGAAACAAAAAGCCTGGAAGAAGGAAGCCTTGCCTGTGTGACCATTATCCAAATGCCTTAATTGTATTGGAAAAATATATGCCCAAAGAATGACCAATCCACGCTGTTAGTTCTTAGGAAAAAGAATCAACTGGGAGCTATAATAGCGCACATGAAATTCATTGCAGGAGACAGCTGATGTATTCAAAAGCCAATAGCACCAATACTTCCTTGAGTCTTGGCTTCCTCTGGAAAAGCCCTTGGCCCTTCCATGTAAATGCTCTGTCATAATCAGCTGAATTCCTACTTTATATTTCTGCGGCTCATAGCAAATACCTGATATATGATTCACACCTCTTTTTAGAATAAATAGTATCTTCCAAACTAAGGGTAGTGACTCATGCCTGCAATTCCAGCACTTGGGATGCTGAAGCAGGAGGATTGTCCTAAGTTTGAGGCCATCCTGGGCTATATAGTGCATTCTAGGCTAGCCTGGACAGCAATAAAACCATGACTCAAAAAGAATACAAAATCAAAAAAGTGCCTTCCAATCCTATAGGCTCATCCAATCATATATGATTAGTATCAATAGATACAGATTTTACAAAATTAGGATCATATTTTACATACTGGTTTTGAGTAAGATTTTTCATAATCTTGAGAATGTAACTGAAGTTTTACAAAACATGATTTCAAAGGTCAAAACTATAGCCATTCTTCCTTTCATGTACCATATCTTAGTGAGATTCTATCCTAATGATGTATCATTTACATTACTGTCATTATTCTTTATTATAAATAATGTGGAAAAATTTTAGTGATGTTTTCACTGTAACATTACAATAAATTTTAAATGGCATTTTATAAAATCTTCCTCAAATTTTCCTCTAACGTATGTTTTGTATATGTCTGTGTGTGTGTCATGGGCCATGCAAGAGGAACAGCAGGCAGCTTTGGAACTCATGGAATATGGCTCAGCGGTCAGCATAAACACGCTGGGTGAGCCATGGAGGCAGAGTCCTGAAAACTATGTGTCCTGAGGACCTCATGCTGTTATCCAGTGTAGCTCTGCTCATTGCCCTCTCGGTCACCACATCCCTCATAATCTATGAGTTGTATGAAAACTCTCAGGGAGTTTCTAGCCACTCACTGGGCAGTGTCACTGGTATTTACAATAATGGTAACTGACTTTTTCCAAGCATTGCTGCTGGAGCAGATTAATGATTCAACCCCCACCCTTAGAAAGAATTTAGACATGTAGACTGTTGGTAAAGTTAGGTTAAGATGTTTCTGTTATTGGCTTTGATATAGAAAATCTTGGGGAACAATTTAAAGTTTAGAAAGGCACACTTTTAATAGTTGAGCGAGCGACTCATTGAGGTCAAGGAACAAAAACAATGGAAACCTGTTTATTATTAGCTGAGGTATCTTTCTTGCTAGGGTGGGTTGGTGATCAAAGGCAATGATTAATTCTTTGTACTCATTTTTGCCCTCAGCTTCCTGATATTATTTGATAAAAAATTAATTGTTGATGAGTGGGTGTGCACTCTAAGGACCTAAAGTAGAAATGACTTACTATTTTTATATATGAAAGTTTAGATTTGTGATTCTTTTAAGATTTTTTTTATAAGATTACCTTTTGAGACAAATAATAAAATGATTGACACTTTCTTTCTAATCACAAAATGCACTGTCAGTAAAAGAACTGGCTGAGAAAAATACCTGGCTTGCTTACATTTTGTTAATCTGTGAAAAGTTGCCTAGACATGAATATATGTGGGTCCTTGGAAATAATTTGTTTTTCACCTGTAATATGTAAAATGTTTAACCATGTAAGGGAAATGAGAAACATGCTGATTTTTACTTGTATTCATTATAATCATTCACTTAAAAATAGAATGTAACCACATTGCAATTTTTATATTGCTTGAAAGATTTTGCTGGGGTATGTCAGCTGTAAGGGAAAAATAAGAAAAGTAGAAGGAAAGAGAGAAGAAAAACTGTAACACAAATCTTAAAAGGTCTTATAGTAAAAAATCCAGAGCCAAATATCAGAGTGAAAGCTGAAAGATCAGAGAAGCAGAACAGCCAGCCACTAGTTCTTACCTCTATGAAATCCTCAGTCTAAATAGAGTGAGTTCCTGTTTTCTCATGCCTTATATACCTTTCTCTGCCCAGATATAACTTCCTGGGATTAAAGGCATGTATGCTTCCCAAGCAAAGACATGAGATCTCAAGTGCTGAGATTAAAGGTGTGTGCCACCACTGCCTGGTTCTGTTTCTCTCACGTAGCCCAGGGTGGCTTTGAACTCAGAGATCCAGACGGATCTCTGCCTCCTGAGTGCTAGGATTAAAGGTGTGCCACCACTGCCTGACCTCTATGTCTAATCTAGTGGCTGGCTCTGTCCTCTGATCCTCAGGCAAGTTTATTAGGATGCACAATGTATCACCACAGAAAACACCAGGAAAGACATAGAAGATGAAAAATTGGGAAGAAGAAGGAAACACAGTATAGAAAAAGAACAGAGTTGGAACAAACATCAGAAAGAAAAATAAAATGAAGAATTAAGCTCTGGCCTTCAGAAAAGTCTCTTTGTGTCTATGCATCTATCCAGTAGTTCACCTATCCACATCTCCTCCCCAGTTTCTCTGACCTGCTGAACTCTGGCCTTCCAGCAACATGTGTGCGTGTGTGTGTGTGTGTGCGTGTGTGTGTGTGTGTGCGTGTGTGTGTGTGTGTGCGTGTGTGCATGTGTGTGTGTGTGTGTGTGTGTGTGTGTGTGTGTGTGCGTGGTGTGCTTACACGGTCGCCTTTGTGGTGTGTATGAGAGTAGGTAGGTGCATATGCATATGAGCAAGTGCGGGTGGAGGCCAGAAAACAATCTCTGTGCTGTCCACGTTGATTGTTTTTTTTTATTTATTTTATTTTATTGAGACAGGGTCTCTCTCTGACCTGGAACTCCCCAAAGTAGG
The DNA here is from genome assembly GCF_949786415.1 of Peromyscus eremicus. Taxonomy (NCBI): domain Eukaryota; kingdom Metazoa; phylum Chordata; class Mammalia; order Rodentia; family Cricetidae; genus Peromyscus; species Peromyscus eremicus. The sequence continues at coordinate 72,574,704 of NC_081418.1, forward strand.
CTAAATTGGCTGGCCACTAAGCCCCAGAAATGCACCTGTCTCCACCTTCCCAACACTAGAATACAAGTACACACTGCCACACCCAGCTTTTTTTCACTTGGGTTCTGGGAATCAAACACAGGTTCATGCAAGCACTTTACTGACTAATCTGTATGCCTGGCCCCTGGACTTACTCTAATGAACATATCCCTAACAGAGATGAGATGGTATTTGAAATATAGTCAGTAAAATACGTTTAAAATATAATTTGCAAAATATATTTTACAAATTAATCTAAAGGAAAGAGAATAATTGGTTCTTCTTATTACATTCTCAGTTGTCACTTATAGATTAAAAGAAATACCTTTTAAATGTGTTCTTGTAAAAAAAAAAAGCTGCAGAGGAGCAGGGAGTGGGGAGCGGGGAGTGGGGAGCGGGGAGTGGGGAGCGGGGAGTGGGGAGCGGGGAGTGGGGGGGGACACGGGGAGTGGGGAGAGGGGAGCGAGGAGCGGGGAGCGGGGAGCAGGGAGGGCCTTGTGAACTGCTTTCCTGGATAAGCTCCTTTGTTTTGTTTTATTTTAACTGCAGAACGTGAGATTGCCCATTTTTGCTCCAGCATGTGTGTTGAGGGTTGTCTGCTCTCCAGAATTCCACGGGCAGTGAGTGTCTTGAAGCCTTGGGCCTGATTTATGGCCCTGGTTTGAGGGTAGAAGATTTTCTTTAGCTCTTATTACTTGTTCTGGCCAGTGACTATCAATGACCCCTAAATTAACAACAGAGAAAAGCCAACCAGAGAACACACAGAGGCTACAGGCAGCTTGTGAAGCTGTGTTCCAGCTAATGGGCCCTCAAGTGAGATGTACCAAGTGTGTCCAATCTCTTGACACTGAGAAATGGTTTCGTCCTTTACAAATGTACTGAGCAGCATTCATAGCTATCCTGGTGTGCATGCAGCCCATGGGCTGCAGGTTGGATGTACCTGGTTGATTGTGAAACTGTAACACAAGCAATGGATTTCTTCAACAGGTAACTTACAACATGCTGAGGAAGGGACATGAGAACCTCACATGGGCTATTTACATAACATCAACGAGTGGCTGGGGGTCTGGCTTAGTGGATAAGAGCACTTGCTTTGCAAGCGTGAGGAGCTGAGTTCAGGTGCCAGCACCTGTGTAAAAAGCCCAGCATTGCCGTGTATTTCTTTAACCCCAGCATTGGGCAACAGGAAGAGGTGGGTCCTGAGAGTTCACTAGCCACCTAGCCTAGCTGAAACAGTAAACATCCAGTTCAGTGAGAGACCTCTCTCAAAGCAATAAGCCCAAAGTGTTATTAAGATCCAGATGTTCTGTTCTGACCTCATAGATGTGCACATTGGCAAGTGCATCCACGCACTCATCACACACACACACACACACACACACACACAGAGAGAGAGAGAGAGAGAGAGAGAGAGAGAGAGAGAGAGAGAGAGAGAGAGAGAGAGTCTTAAGTAGGGTTTCTATTGTCATGAAGAGACACCATGACCATGGCAATGCTTATAAAGAAAAACATTTCATTAAGGTGGCAGCTTACAGTTTCAGAGGTTTAGTTCATTATCATCACGGTGGTGAACATGGTGGCTGGGAATATGGTGGCATGTGGGTAGACATGGTGCTGGAGAATTCTATGTCTTGATCCAAAGGCAACTGGAAAGTGAACTATCTCATTGAACATGGCTTGAGCATATATGAGACCTCAAAGCCTGCCTCCACAGTGACACACTTCTTCCAAAAAGACCACACTCACTCCAACAAGGCCACACCTCCTAATAGTGCCACTTCCTTTTTAGGGTCATTTTCTTTCAAACCAACACACACACACACACACACACACACACACACACACACACACACACACACAGAGGGGTTGGGAAGAGACAGAGACAGAGAGAATGGAGACAGAGAGAGACAGGGAAACATATCAACCAATTATAGTGTATTAATTTTATTTAGATTTCCATTCAAAGAAATTACAAGGAAACATTAATGCAGCAATTGCAAAAATATAAAAATTAACTGGATGTTTGATAATAATAGGGAATTATTACTAATTTTTTAAAGATAAAATAGATACTAAAGGCATATTTTTTTAAACAATCCTTAAGGGTGCCTATTTAAATTTTTATAGATTATGACACCTACCCAGGGCTATCCACCCTGGGCAGGGAGGAGAAAGCACAGAGCCTGCTCAGGACTTGGCAGTGCCAGGCAGTCAGGCACTATTATGGTAAGCAAATATATGGTGGGGTACGGAAGAGAGAGAGAGACAAAATGGTTCATGTCCTGTAGAGAGAGGCAGATCTGAAGAGGAAATGAGAAGCAGGTTGAGGTGGGTAGCCTGCTTGCCACCAGAGGCCATGATGATACCCGGACTTGGGCTGCTGCCAAGGGACATGTCTGGGCCCCATTGCCCTGCTGCAGCCACTGTCTGTATTAATGTCCCTTTAACACCAAAGAAGAAGAGAACAGGCCTGCACAGACTTAGCTCCGCCCCTCCCTGGCTGCCACATTAGGTGAACTGGCCCGGCCCCTCACCAGCAGCAGTACTTGAGAGAGTGGTTCCTGTACCTCACCTGGGCAGCACAACAGAGCTGACCCTGTTGCGGGGAGGAGGGGAACAGGGGAGCTGGCCCTGAGGGCATGAGAGTGAGAGAACTGGTCCCGCACCCCTCATCTGCCCTGTGGTGGCATGGTCCAGGAAAGATGCCCTCCACCCCTCACCTCTTGACACGTGTGGAAGGCAGGATAGCTGACAGCCCCTCCCCAGCTGCAACACTCAGGAGAGTGGCCCTGCACCTCACCCGGACAGCAAAGTGAAGCTGACCCTGCTGTCAGAGGTGCAGGTAAGCCAGCCCCCAGGTCGTGAGCGTGGGAAAGCAGGTCTGTCGTGGGGCTGAGTGGGTGGAGGAGAGATGCCCCCCCTTGCTCTCCACCCCTTGCCACCTGTGGCAGGTGGGAAAGCTGGCCCTGGGGTCATGAGAACGAGAGAGCTAGCCCTGCCTCTCACCAGCTGCAGCACTTGGAAGAGTGGCCCCTGCACTTTGCCTAGGCAACACAGGACCACTAGCTGGTCCTGGTGGTGTTGGTGTGGGTGAGCCAGCGTGGGCTGGGGGAGGGGGCGTGAGAGCAGGAGACTCAGGCCTGTCCCTTGCTGCTTGCTACATAGAGTAAGCTAGCCAGGGCAGTGCTGGAGAGCTCACCCTGGTGGTAAGAATGAGAGAGAGCAGGCTAGCTCATCAACTCAGCAACAGCCCAGGCCCTGAACCAGGGCAATGAGTTAGCCTACCCCAACATTCACTCCATCTAAGATTCGCTGGAGCACATGAAGGGGCTGGTCCTGCAGACCCAAAGCTGCAGGAGCTCCATGACACAGGACAACAACAAGATATCCAAGAGGACCCTGTGAGGGCCCAGCATCAATAGTGTAGCAGAAACCAGAGGCCTTAAACCAGACCAATGACTCATTGTAATGAACACTTGCAAGTAAAGATGTATGAACTAACAGGTATACATACTATGCGACTCACTGTGTCACACCACAGCTTCCATGACGAGGTTTTTCTTTTCCTTTTCTCTCTCTTTTTTTTTTTTAATTTTATATTGTTTTGTTTTGTGGGGGAGGTTGCAGGAATGGAGGATGGATGTGAAGGGGATGAGAAGATGAATGAGATCAAGATACAAGATATGAAATTCTCAAAAAATCAATAAAAAGTTAAACGGGGGAGGTAAATTATGCCTTTTTGCTAGATGTGATAAGCCACATGCAGGAAAACATGTAGCACATGATCTCACATAGACATTGAACCTGAACAAGTCTAACTCACAGGATCAGAGGGTACCACGGTGGTTGTCAGGAGATAGGGTGTGGGGGAAATGGGAAGAGCTTAGTCAAAGTGATAAAGAAGTTCTAAGATGAGTATGGTCAGGGAACCTAGACCACACTACAGTTAATGACTTCCATTAGTAACCCTGCCTTGCATACTTGGAATTTCCTTAGATAACAGATCTTACTTTCTCTCCAAACACACAGACACTTGTAATTCCAGCACTCAGGAGGACTGCCTCCTTCTGAGGCAGGAGGACTTCACTGCATTCAAGGCCATCCTCAGTTACAGTTATGTAACAAGACTCTGAATCAAACAAAATGCACCCAACTTTCAGCTGTGAGAAGTGATGAATGGAATTAGCTTGACTGTGGCTAGCGGTTTACAATATAGACATAACAGATCATCTCATTGTATACTTAATATTTCACTTTTATTTGTTCATTGTATCTCAATAGAGCTAGAAAAAAATTACAGATTATCTAATACGGCTGAAATTGTCTTTGGAATAACCAGGTAAGAGTGAGGGAAACAGAAAAGAGAAGGTGGACCGTGAGGTCACAAAGGGAAACAATGGATTCCTGAAGGTTAACTATCCCATCTCTCTGTTTTCGTATGTACTTTCAGTTTTCTGCAACACAATGGAATTTTCTTCAAGCAACTCTTGATACTGTGCTGCAATTGCTCTTACTTTATCCCATGGCAAATTCTAACCAGTGTCAATCAACTTCAGTCTGGACTTTGCATTGGGTCATGAAGTAAATCTAGTGGTCACACCAGCCTTTGTTGTCTATAGAATGGAACGGAACAGACACAGCAAACCAATTCATGCAGCATGCCACTGTCTGTGACTAGCGGCTGACTCTCCTACAATTTGTTGTTCCCTTGTTTGTTTTGTCATTGGCGCTGATTTGCTCATGGGAGGGACTTGAGGTTCTTGCTTGTTTTGTTTTTGAAACAGAGTCTTGATATTGCAGCCAGGTGAGCCTCAAAATTGTTTGGTAAATGTGGTAGGTCTCAAACACACCATGCTCTTGCCGTGTCTCCTGAAAGCTGGGATTACAGATGGATGCCACTATGTCTGGCACTTAGGACTGTTCTTTTAACAAGCTTCTGGAGCCATACCCCAGCAGAGCAGGAAAGAGATGTGATAAAATAAAGATGCCGGTCAAGGCCCACAGTAAGGAGATGGATGTACATGTGCTCTGGCCATTGTCTGTCTGCCTGCAAGGCCCCTGTGTTTTGTTGTGATTAGCCTTCTGCCAAAGCCCTGTGCTTGAAATCTAAAGACTATGAGAAGGACTGTTTTAATTGCTCTTAATTGTCACTACTACATAGTGGGAAATAACACTGGAAAAGGAAACATAATGCCTATAATTCACTACGACTTAAAGGACATGTGCATATGCCAGACTGATCTCATCCACCTGCTTTTGAACCAGACTCCATATTAGGGCCAGGAAACAATCCTAAAGGAAACCAAAAGAGAGAAGAAATGTTACTAATGTTATTTTTAATTATACATAATATTATATGAATATGACCTGTGGGTGAGTTACTTTTCTCATTGTTGTGGCCTGACAAAATACACACACACACACACATATATATATGCATATATATATGTATGTATTTATGTATGCCACATAGGGTGATAATACTCCTCTCAAGGGATATACACTTGACTATCTAATAAAGCTGTAAGTAGAGCTAAGCAAAGGAAACCTTCCTTGAAGTTGTTAAGGGACTCCAAGAGACTCACAACACAATATAGTATATGCCATTGCCTTGAGTGCCTGTCTTACTAGGGTTTACTATTACTTAGTTAAGTGAGGAGACACCATGACCACAGCAACTTTTATAAAGAAAACATTTAATTGAGAACGCTCACTTATAGTTTCAGAGGTTCTGTCCATTATCATCACGACAGGAAGAGTGGCAGCGTGCAGGCAGGCGTGATGCTGGAGCTGAGACATTTTGCCGGCAACAGGAAGTCAACTGACTGTCACAGTGAGGAAGCTTGAGCAAAAAAGACCTCAAAGCCCACCCCCACAGTGACACACTTCCTCCAACAAGGCCACACATCCTAATTGTGCCATTCTCTTTGGGGGTCATTTTCTTTCAACTACCCCAGTGTCTCATAGAACTTGAGGGTAAGACCCCATTGCTAAAAATACCACATACTTTGCACACAGGACTTGGAAGAACTGAGCTGTAACTGACCTGGAAGTTTCCTCCCTGAAAACTAGATCTTATCCAAGGGAAAAGTAATTGGTAGTCTTACCTAGCTGTAATGCTTACAAATCACAATAATGACCCACCCAGAAAGACATCCTCAATGGTACAATAGTGACGCTTTATCTTGGGGGTAACTAAAAGCTGTCTAATTGGACTTAAGACCTCATGCAATATGAGGGAATTATACCTAATACTGTAAACCTAACCAACTACCCATGGCTTGAGAGGTCACAGACCTGAGACGAGGACATGCTGCTGCCATTTTCACAAGCCAGTAAAATTCCTAACTGTGTTCCTAACTGTACTGATCCTCACACCCATAGATACTGTAGCTCTTACCCATCAAAGCATTTTCTTTTGGGAGTAGGTGAAGATTATTCCAGAAATCTACAACTGGTCAAAACATTAAAAAAAAAAATAAAGTGACTATGGACTGTCCAGACTCAAGTGGCACAGCTACAATCCAGCACCTACATCTAAGCCTCAAGAAACGCCATGGAAGAAGGGTGGAAAGATTTTAAGAGTTAGGACCAGAATTCCTGCTGCAAGACAACATTTTCTAGACGTGACAGGAAAGCTGCTCTCATAAAGTCTTAACAATATGGTTGCCTAAACAAGACCTGCAAAGTAACAATGCCAGTTGGCATACCAAAGTCAATGGGGGTAATTTCCCAAGCCTCCACCCCACCCTTGAGGTGTTTCAGACAGTCAGTGGCTGCTGAAAGAGGGGGAATACATTTTCTCCAGGGATGAGCCTCCTGATAGGTTATCTAATCCCAAGTGGTCAGCCTGAAATATAGACATATATGCACAACACTAAATGACCTCAGTTGATGATATCTGTAACAGTAACAACGCTATAAGAGGCCATGAAATTGAATTCAAAGGCAGTGGAGGGCACATGAGAGGAGTTAGAGGGGAGAGAAGAGGAAGTGGAGTGGGAATGATGTATATATATATATAGTTTGAATGTATAAAAGTCCCCAAGAATATACGTGTGTGTGTGTGTGTGTGTGTGTGTGTGTGTGTGTGTGTGTGTGTTTTGAGACAAGGTTTCTCTGTGTACCTTTGGAGCCTGTCCTGGGACTCTCTCTGCAGACCAGGCTGGCCTTGAACTCACAGAGATCTGCCTGCCTCTGCCTACCTCTGCCTGTCTCTGCCTCCCAAGTGCTGGAATAATTTTTTTTACGCCCACAGGGAAACGTCTTTACAGAGATGGTATCAGAGCTTCTGTGGAAAGAGATGACCATCTGTGGCTCCCAAAGTGACTTTACTACAGCCCCCACAAAGTGACTTTACTGATTTCAAAGGTAATACCAGGTCCTTGCATTTAGGGAACAGTTTTATATCTTTCTTGATTTCATTTTTTTTAGATTTATTTATTTTATGTGTATAAATGTTTTGCCTGCATGTATGAATGCCCACCTGCATGCCTGGTACCGATCCTGGATAGTTTTATGTCATTTATGTATTTATAGCTTGACACAAGCTATAGTCATCTGAAAGGTGGGAACCTCTGTAACACAAATTGCTAAATGGTCTTATTAATAAAAAAGCCAGAGCCAGATATTGGGGTGAAAGCTGAAAGATCAGAGGGGTAAAACAAGCCAGCTACAAGTTCTTACCGCTAGGAAATCCTCAGCCCAAGAGAGAGAGACTTCCTGTTTACTCACGCCTATATACCTTTCTGTGCTCTGCCATCTTAACTTCCTCTCTCTGCCCAGCTCTAACACTCCCTGTCTGCCTTGTCTTTACAGACCTCCAGACCTCTATGGTTAATTAGTGCTGGGATTAAAGGCATGTGCCACCACACCTGGCTCTGTTCCCAGTGTGGCCTTGAACTCACAGAGATCCGGATGAATCTCTGCCTCCCAAATGCTAAAATTAAAGACCTGTGCTACCACTAATCACCTAATTTCTTTTCTCTTAGACAGTTCTTGCTATGTGGCCCAAGCTGATCTCTTCCCATTCATTGTGGTGGCAAGTGTTATCATTTCAGGCATGTACCAGTGTAACCTGTCATTTGGGATATGTATCTATCTTTGCAGTTATTTTCTTTGGTTTACTGTTGCTTATGCTTCTATAAGTCCGAAAAATAAAAATTCCATAGAAGTTAAATTAAACCGGCCGGGCAGTAGTGATGCACACCTTTAATCCCAGCACTCGGGAGGCAGAGGCAGGCGGATGTCTGTGAGTTCGAGGCCAGCCTGGTCTACAGAGTGAGATCCAGGAAAGGCACAAAGCTACACAGAGAAACCCAGTCTAGAAAAACCAAAAGAAGAAGAAGAAGAAGAAGAAGAAGAAGAAGAAGAAGAAGAAGAAGAAGAAGAAGAAGAAGAAGAAGAAGTTAAATTAAACCAAGATGAAGCAGTTTCCTATAGCCAGTTTGTTGATTTTAAAATATATATATATATTATTACATTTTTATTTGAGGGTAATGCATGTGGAAGTCAGAGGACAATTTGTGAGAGTCTCCTTCTAGCACATAGGCTCTGATTATCAAACTTAGGTTATCAGACTCCATGGCAGGTGCCTTTACCCCTGAGCCACCTCACAAGCACATTGGTTTTTTTTTTTTAAATATAAAATATATTCATTGTGCAGGTTATGATTATTGACAATTAAATTCAATCAGCAATTGTTGAATACCTCATATAAAAGACCCCTTTCTACCTTAATATAATTATCTAGAGTTCCTTCCTCCCTAGAGCCCTGTTTCTCACTCTATTTCAAGTCCACCCACTCGTCTTTCCTCCTTGAATCACGTAGTTCCCTGGGTTCACTGAGACATAAGTGGCAGCCATCACTTCTGCCTTATTCTGTTGCCCTACACACATCTCATAGTAAAACTCAAGTTTTACATCAGAGTAACAGCTCCATGCACATGGAAAAGTGAAGAAATGGGACCAATGACTGTGCCTTACAGTGCCTATCTCTACTTATGCATAAGCTGGTGTCACCAAATGAGACACCCAAACCATGAAATAAACTCACCTCTTAGGCCTTTAATTTTACTTGGTCTTCTTAATCACATTGCTCTGGGAATGAAATTACATCTTTTGTTTTCTAGAAGACATTAAGTATTTCTTCAAACCAGAAAAAAAAAAAAATAACAGCCCTTCTATTTGTTCTCATTTACACAGCTAAAAGAAACTCCATATCTCAAATTAGAATCCTTTTAAATCAAATAGATAAAAGTGAAAGAGTAAGGATTAAAATTAATAACACTATCATTGTAAATATTAAATGGACTGATTCATGAGAAAGTGATTAAGAATAACACTTAGTAAATGCATTCATTTATTCAGGGCTCGCAGTCAAAACCTCAAACCAAGACGTTTCCCTTTGCATAGTATAGAAATGCAGATAACAATACCCAGTGATGATGGGAACAAGCCCAGTAGCCACCCCCAGAGAGAGAAAGAGTAAGCATGCAGAGGCAGGTCTAGAGTCTAGGACCCCTGTTCAATGCTCTATCAAGAGTGGGATCCAACAAGAAAGTAAATATGGTGACCAGGAAATGATGGGAAAATGATATACAGAAGTATACACATGCAGGACACATCTGCCCACAGGAAGTGAAGGCTTTTCCCGTGAATTTAAAATAACTCCCTTACGTGTTATGATTTGACTATGAACTATTCCCATAGGCTCGTGTGCTCAATACTTGATCCTTAGCTGGTGGCCATATGTCAGTGACCTGGTTAAAAGAACCAGGCATGTCCTTAAAGGCAATATCTTGTCTTGGGCCCCTTCTTGCTATATGTATCTTGTCCCCCATGGGATAAACCTCTTCTGCTGTGAGCCATAGAAATATGAAGTAGGAATTCAGCTGACAATGGCAAAAGCTAATACCTGGAAGAGCAGGGCTCTTCCAGAGGATAAAGCCAAAACTTAAGGAGTATTGGTGATAGATACTGACTCTTGAATATATTAGCCGTTTCCTGCAATGAATTTCTTGTGTGCTATTATTATAGCTTTCCCATCTGATTCTTTTCCTAAGAATTTCTAACAGTGTGGTTGCTCATTCTTTGGGCACAATTTCCCCTACACAATTGGAGTATTTGGATAACATCCCCCAACTGTGCTGGCAACAGTCACGAAGTCAAGACCCCTAATTTCAGGCCTTTCTGTAATTATCTTCATTAGCAAACATCTGGCCAGGACCATCTCTGGACAAAAGTATTTTATCTGAGATACTTCCTAGAACAGACTGCAGATAGATAGGCATTCAGACTACCTGTTAGTTCCCTAGATAAGGTAAAAATTTACACTGAGACAACTGCCCAGGCCAGGCAGATGTACTAATTAAGCTTAACCCTCCTTTTTCCCAAGTGTTATCTCTAGTTCTAAAGATCTCCCTTTAACAATTAACTCAGAACAAAAGGGCTTCTACATACCAGGTACATCTAGCTGTGACACAGGCTACCTAGCTATACTTCCCCACCCTGACAGAAAACAGTGCAGCCAAGATAAGCTGAAACAGATACGCTCCAAAAGAAAAAGAAAAAAAGGCAGTTTTATTTCACTCATGACTTAGTAACAGATAGACACTTAACATTTTCCCTAACCACTTCTAAGAATATAGTTTGAGCACATAAAATCCCCTTTTTAGATCTCTTAGCCAAATTTAGCCCTTAGTTGATTCATTGCCCATTAGTCACTTCCCTTTTGGGTTGCAAATGATAGCTGACAATTACTGCTCTTTGTGCGGATCTTATCACCTCTCTGTTTGACGCTGAAAGAATTCAAGCCATGTGACTTTGCTTTAGCAAGAGTATTGCTGATTGCATGGGTATATAACTGTAAATAAACCTCAGAGACTTGAGAAGAACTAAGATGGAGAACCAAGATGGGGTAGAACTAAGATGGAAGAACTAAGATAGAACATGAAGAAAACAGCAGAAAAATGTAGAGATAATCAGGCAAGAAAGGAGCTAAGTAAGAGAGCAGAAAAGAAGCTGTGTAGAGAGAGAATTGACTCGGAAGAAGACAGTGAATGGTACAGTGAATGGACTAAAGAGTTTCGTGTATGTAGATTCATTTGATATCTCTAATATTAGGTCCTCAGCTGGTTGTAGATTCTTCTACAGACCCTAGGAAAAGGCTGGACCCCAACAGTCTTTGATAGTCCTCCTCCTCCTCCTCCTCCTCCTCCTCCTCCTCCTCCTCCTCCATCTCCTCCTCCTTTTCCTCCTCCTCCTCCTCCTCTTCCTCCTCCTCCTCCTCCTCCTCCTCCTCATGTTTCCACTTCTCTGGAGTTCTGCCCAAGAATGTGAGCCAAGAAACCATGGGCCAAACCCTCTCAAACCATGAATTAAAATAAATCCTTCCTCCCTTAAGTTGTTTCTGTCAGGTGTTAGGTCAGAGCAATATAAAAGTGTCTAACATAAGACCCAGCAAGATGGTTCAGCAGGTGAATGTGCACAGGGTGAAAATTGGTGACCTGAGTTCAATCCCCAGAACCTACATGGTCAAAGAAGAGAAACAGCAACTCCTAGTTGTTCCCTGACCACCTCATATAAACTATGACACACTAATCTTTTTAAATCAATTAACAGAAAATTAATAATAAAGAAGGGTTTGCAGCTGTGACTGAATGTGACTATGTGGTTTGTAAGTCTTTCGGTTTTGGGGGTAAATTTAGAAAAGTTTGAAGAAGCACACTAGAAAAAGTTTAGGATGTTGTGAACAAATCTTAAGGGGTAATTTTGTTGGGAGTTTACAACAGCAAAATACTGATGAGAAGGCAGACAGGAAGAACTGTGCCATGGACTACAGGCTATTCTTTTGTTTGTTTTTTGGTTGTTTGTTTGTTTGGTTGGTTGGTTGGTTGGTTGGTTGGGTGGGTGGGTGGTTGGTTGGTTGGTTGGTTTTGGGAGACAGGGTTTCTCTGTGTAGTTTTTGGTGCCTGTCCTGGATCTGGCTCTGTAGACCAGGCTGGCCTCAAACTCACAGAGATCTGCCTGGCTCTGCCTCCCGAGTGCTGGGATTAAAGGTGTGTGCCACCACCACCACCACCACCACCACCACCACCACCACCACCACCACCACCCAGCCCAGGCTATTCTTGTGACAGCTGACAACCGTGGTCAAAAGAGATCCAGTTACTATTTGAACAACAGACCTTGATTATGTCCATTTGATGTTGGAGTATCAGGCATGCACATTAGAGGAGTTTGTGGGTCCTGGAGGCTCAAAGGGAGGCATAGAAAGCCAGGTAATTAGTGGCAAGGTTGGGGTCCTAGCAGGCAGATGATGAAAGAATAATGCATGAAACTGTCAGGGTTCAACATAAGCTGTAATGGAGACCCAAGTATATTGGAGATGCTAAAAACATGGACTGCCTGTGAAAGAATACCACAGGCAATGAGGCTGTCTGGATTACAGGCAGCAAGGATATAGAGGCAGGGATGCCCAAGGCCATTGGACATCATATCATGGTCCACATGATTCAGGTGCTGGACAGGAAGCTTCAGGATTAAATGTTCACCTTAATATTTTTCAGTCACACTTGGATCCAACCTCCTGTGTTATAACCATGCCCTTCCTTTTTGGACTAAGAATGTTTGTATTGAGTAATTTTATATTGGAGGTATGTAAACTTGTTTCTTATTTTACAGGAACTAACAGTTAGGCATTTGCCTTGGGCCTCATAGGAAACTTTAACTAGACTTTTGAACAATGCCAGTTCTATGAAAACTTTGGTGACTCGTGTGTGTGTGTGTGTGTGTGTGTGTGTGTGTGTGTGTGTGTGTGTGTGTGTGTTGTGCATGCACATGAGTGCAGAGAAAAAGAAAGGGGCATCTTATACCACTCTTCTGCTTCATTTCTTTTTTTCAAAATAATGTATTTAACTTTATTTTATATGCATTGGTGTGAAGATGTCAGATCCCCAGGAACTGGAGTTACAGACAGTTATGAGCTGCCATCTGAGTGCTGGGAATTGAACCCAGGTCCTCTGGAAAAGCAGTTGGTGATCTTAACTGTTGAGCTATCTCTACAGCCCTTCTGTCTTGTTTCTTAGAGCAGGGTCTCTTCCTGAAGCCGGAGCTCATCATAGTAGGGTCAATATGGCTTTAACCTCATTCAAAACAATGAACATTCTTAAATACTAACTTCAGCTAAACTGGCAGGCAACAAGCCGCAGATATCCTCCTGTCTCTACCCTCCACAGTACTGGGCTTACAGTATATGTGAGACCATCCCTGGCTCATGTGGTTGCTGGCATCCAAAATCAGGTCATCAAGGTTGAGCAGTGTGCTGGATAGTTTTATTATGTCAACTGGAAACAAGCTAAGGTCATCTTAGCTTGAGGAGAAAATCTCAATTGATAAAATACCTCCGTAAGATTGGGCTATAGGCAAGTCTGTAAGGCATCTTAACTAGCAATTGATGGGGGAACTATATCCCACACTGATTTGCCTGGTCCAAGATCTCAGCATCCAGTACCACGAGGAAGAGAAGTGAGAGCTGTGTGCATGCATCCCTGGTCTTAAGGGTCCCAAGCAGCCACACCCCAGGGGCATGTACTTCAAGGTCATAGGCAGGTGTAACAGTTACCTGTTACCTCACTAGGGGCAGTGCTTCAAGGTCATAGCTAGAACACCTACCTACTACAGGGTTTCTAGTGACCTGCACCCTGAATTTGAAGCCTATTTCACAGGGTTTTCTGTTTGATATTGGGGTTTCCCTTGCCTCTCTATCATTCAGGTTCTTATTCTGTGAAATGGACAAGGATCACTAATTTCCTCTGAAATCCATAAAGTGTTGGTCCATGATGAGTATCCACAAATGTTAACACACAGCTCATCTCCTCTTCCAGGAGCTCCAATTCCCATCTTCTTCTTGGTCCTCAGTGAAGCAGTCCATGTGGCAGATTTGTCCCTATGGGCCTCAACCAAACTTGGACCCTTGAGCATTCTCAAATTCTGATTAAGATGTTTAGGTTGTGGTCCAAATTACCAACAGAAATTAGCCCCGGCCCTGAACCAGAATATCTGAAACACTAATATGAACTCTATAAGTATATCTCCTCATTGTAGACAAGCTTTGGCAGAACCTTGTAGTTTCACCATCCACTGTGGGAAATGGCTGCTGTCTGTAAACAACTTTCCTAACTCATGGCTGGGAATTGTCACCCTGGTGCTTAATGTTTCTTTGTCTGGAATCCCAAGAGTCTCTGTCTTGGGATCATTTGGGACAGTGTCTTGCAGGGACTCCACTGTCACTACTTTTGTGGTGACTCCTGACAGTTTAAGCAGACAGCACATGTGCTAATATGTTAACATATTGACATGTCAATATGTGTTAACCTCATTCAAAATAAGAAACAAATTGAAGAAGGTCCTGCTACCTGCCCAAGTTAATGTGGGTTCAAACCCAGGTCTTTCTGACTCAGACCCACGCATGTTCTTACCCACAGTGCTAAGCTAACCTCCCACCGTTTATCAAGTGTGTAGCGTTTTAAAAATGACAGGGTTATTTTAGATCCACGTGCATTTATTCTTCTTGTTTTGTCTGTTTTTTAACCTTTTAAAAACTTTCTTGCCAGTTTGTCTGAAAGCTACTAATTCAAAATGGAAGTAAGGCCACCATCAAGAGCGATGATCTGAAAACTAAAAAACATGACCATTTTGGAGCTATAAGGGGGGAGCTGGTTCCGAGCAACAGAGAAGAAGGGACATTTCTTAAGACAGACCTCTGTTCTAAATACAGCTATCCTATAGAACTCACCCAACAAAGAATCCATCTTTCCATCTTACTGGCCAGAACCTGGTCATATGCTCCATTCCCTAAACACTGGCAAAGAACAGTGGAATCCCCTGGGCAGTTTAAGACAATCCCAGTTTCTCCCCAGGAGCTGGTAATTTCTAACCAAACAAATTTGGCTTCTCTTAAGAGAATTAGGTAGGTGATGGCAGGCCCATTGCCTACCGCTAGCCTCCCTCCCCATGAGCTTGGTCCTTGACTTATCATATCCATTTGGTTTGCACACAGAAGGCAGGAGAACTCTTAATGAGGGGGGAAGCTTTGTGTAACTACCAATTTCTACCAATTGTACCACTGAAGTTCTTGCCACAAACACTACCAACAGAACACAGGAAGTGTGGGTCTCCATAGAAAGTCTCCTACAACTCACACCCAGGACTCAATACTCAACACATCTCAAAAAAAAAGAATAAAGTCACCAGTTATAGATACTTTACTGAAGAGTCCATAGACATGGAAACAAAGAAGTGGGGGCTTTCAGCACATAGCCCTCCAACTCTGTTCTCTGACTCAGCTCTGCTCTGCTGGCGCACCACCTCCTTTACACATCCCCCACAAAAATTGCCCTTGATTAATCTGCCCTTGCCATCAGCTTACTTGCCCACTCATCCAAGCAAAGGCCCACTAGCACTTCTTGGATCAAGCAAAGCAGCTAAAATTGCCATCCAATAACATAGATGTCGATAAGCAGGAGAGCCAAAGAGGGAAGGAGATGCTGAAGTAGCAGCTTCTGATAGAGAGTACTGAAAGGGGTCAGGTGACTGCTATGCCTTTGGATAGGCATCCACCTTGAGGTCACCCAAGAGGCAACCAACATTTATAAATAAAAGTCTTGTCCTTCTAGGATTAGAGAGAGAGAGAGAGAGAGAGAGAGAGAGAGAGAGAGAGAGAGAGGGTTGGCTAGATGGCACAACAGATAAGGTTCTGGCTGCCAAGCTTGACATCCTGAGTTCAATCCTTGGGTCTCACGTGGTAGAAGAGAACTGACTCCTGTAAGTTGTCCTATACACACACACACACACCACACACACACACACACACACACACACACACATAACACACACACACATAACACACACACACACACACACACACCAATTAACCAACTGATAGAATTTTTTTAATACACTTAAAGCAAGAATGGGATGAAATAATTTGGGCTTAGCACATCCTGTTTTCATCCGCTCTAATTTCATATTGAAACGTTTTTCTATATAATTGTCCGTATGGATGTGAGTGTTAACTATCAAGACTAGATGAACAGACCCACTGCCTTAAACCTTATGAGATTTTGCTAAAGTGAAACCAATTATGTAGGTTTGTGTCTGGTAAAGACAGCCGGTTGTCGGCATTATTCTAGAATCTACTGTTCTTGGAGGCTTGCTATGATGCCTTTATCTCCAGTGAGATCTGGCCAGAACAAGCAGTGAATGAGATAAATGAAGCACCCAAGGACTCACTAGCATGGTGTGCTGAGAGCTGACACAGAGGCAACTCGCAAAGGGCAAGCCCTTGCTACCCTCCCAGAGCCAGGAAGTGTGGAACATCCATGGGAACATTGACTGGGAAGTTTTGAAAAGGAGCTCTCATAGGCATCCCTCCTGCTTTCCCTGAGGCCGAGTGCTTTCTGTTGCTGTGTGAAACACACACACACACACACACACACACACACACACACACACACACACCCCAAATCATTGCAACTTAAATAATTGACGATTTCTCCTGCCTGTGGGTTCTTCTGCTCTGTTCCGTGTTGGCTGCTTCAACCATGCCGTTTACATTCCATAAGGAATTCAACCAGAGCCTCACATTCTCCTTCCCACAGTCTTTCTTTTCATCTGGTGTCTCCAGAGCTGCCTCTTTCCTGTGATCTCTCTCCAGCAGGATAACCTAGACTTCATGGCAGCATGGTAATTAGGCTCCAGCCAGGCTGTTCTAGCAGATGGACCAAGGTACAACTGTGTACTCAGCCAATACTTGTGTCCTGTCTGCTAATGTCCATTAGCCAAAAAAGTTCATGTAGCCAATAAGGAGGAGACTTCACAAAAGACTCACCGGGGCTCCACTATAGCTGTCTATCATAACCTTCGAGCACTAATGGCTTTACTTAGTTTTCTGGGGAGTAAAACATGAAAACCTGCAGCCTAAAGACTCTCCAAGCCAGTAGAAGTCTGTGACTGACAACGAACATTGATTTAAATTAAAATTTATCTTAGCTTTCCAGGCATAGGGGTGCACACCTTTAAATCCAGCACACAGGAGGCAGAGACAGGTAGATGTCTGTAAGTTCTAGGCCAGACTGATCTAATAGCGAGTTCCAGGCAAATTTGGGCTACTTAAGGACCTATTTCAAACAACAACAAACAAACAAAATACTTGCATTCAAATCCTGGCTGTGAATTTTAGAGCATGTTAGGCAATTTCTTTGGACTTTAGTTTTCTGATTTGTAAAGCAGGAACAGTAAAAACCTCAGTATATTATCCAGTGACATAACCTGTGTGAAAGAACATGGTACAGAGCATAATGCATACTATGTGTTCAATGTGCACCATGATAAGCTTAAGGAACAGAACAACCTTTGCCTGGACAATGAAGATTATCCAGACAATCTTGATTCTGCTCATGGTATTCATTAGCTACTAAGGCTTGTTTTTGCTGTTGTTTGTTTGTTTGTTTGTTTGTTTGTTTGTTTTGGGGGTTGTTTTTATTTGTTTGGGGTGGAGTTGTGTTGTCTTTTAGTACCTGCCTTACTGAGATTTCAGGAGTAGAAAAATAAAAGAACAGCATCAGTGTGCATGCCTGCAATCCCAGCATTTAGGAGGCAGCTGTAATAAGATCAGGGATTCACGGTCATCTTCAGCTGTATAACAAGTCAGAGGCCAGTAGCCTGGGCTGTGTAAGAATCTGTCTCGTGAGGTTCAAGTGCTTTGAATTTCTGATGACCTGCCACAGCGCCAGAAAAACAAACACCAAGTGTTGTCTCTTATTTGTGGATCCTAGCTCCAAGTCTTTAGATGTGAATGTACAACCTGGAGCAATGGCACAACCAGGAAACTGAAGAGGTGCTGTGGAGAAAGAAGATGTTCTAGAGAGAAGAACAAGAGGACATGGGTACTATGAAGGGGAAATGGGAAAAGGGGGCAGGGGGTTTTAGACAAGGAGGGGGAAGGAGGGATAAAGAAAGAGGAAAGGAGAGACAGATGACCCTAAGGATTTTTGAAAATGCCGTAGGGAAACATATTTGTGTGTGTGTGTGTGTGTGTGTGTGTGTGTGTGTGTGTGTGTGTGTAATAATTAAGGAAAAAGAGGTCATGAATTTGAGGAGGAATGAAGGGAACAAGACAGGAGCTGGAGAGTAGAAATGACATAAATATAGTACTTATGTATGTGATACTCAAAAAACTAAACAAATTTAAAAATGAATTTGCATTTCAGAATCCATTCCTAAAAAAGGGCTGAGAGAAAATCTTGCTTTGTTTTGATTTGATTTACTGAAAACAAGACCCAGCAAAAGGAGTACGCTCTGGTTGGGCACCCTGGATCCCAGAGCTGACTGTAGGAGCCAGGTCTGCTGGCGATGTTCTTTGCCCTTTCCACAGGATTAATTAGGCCCCAGAAGGGCTCTGTGACAAAGAGGAAACACACAGTCCTTTTATCAGAGAAGAAACAAAACAACAAAGCCTAGAAGCTGCTTGAAGAATCATTGGTAGAAAGCTTGCCCCTCACCAACCTCCCCACAGCCTTCTCCCAAGCCCACCACACACGTGCACACATGCACACATGCACACATGCACACATGCACACATGCACGCGCACCCTCAGAGCCAGACTAACTGCTTAGAACAGATGACATCAGGTTTCCGTCCTGAGGAGGGCAAGTCTACTGCACTTTCCTCTAGACAGTACCCTAATTTGTCTCCACTTTGCCACATAGCTCAGGACACAAGCTTTTGGAATTAATGATGCTTTTCAAAGAGCAATAGCTCTTCTCTAATCAGATGTTATTTCTTGCTACTCACAAGCTCCCCATTAAGACTGCAAAGAAATAATCAGCAAATCCCCAAAATGCACTGCTTCCAGCCACCAAGTTGCTTAATAAATGGTGATGAGTCATCCCAAGCCAGGCAGTCACCTCACACCTATGTAAAGAAAGCATGCAGTATGCCCTCCAACAGACGAATCAGAATGTGGAACTGTGGGTGTGGAATCACAGTTTTTAAAAACTTTCCTAGTTGTCACTGGTAGTGGGGTTTGTGTGGTGGTGGTGGTGATGGTGGTTGTTTCCACTGAGATAACGTTCACGTAATTAATCATTTCCACATGTACAATTCTACGTGGTTCATGCTTTTATGACGTGTAACCATCAACTTCTCCAGGTTCAAGTTTTTTCATAGCCTCATAAAAACATCCTGTACCTGGCAGGGCAGTGGTGGTACACGCCTTTAATCCCAGCACTCTGGAGGCAGAGGCAGGCGGATCTCTGTGAGTTCAAGGCCAACCTGGTCTACAGAGTTCCAGGACAGTCAAGGCTACACAGAGAGACCTGCACCCATTCAATAGCCACTCCTCATTTCCCATGGCCTTACCTCCTGACAGCCACTAAGCTGCTTCCTTTCAGTAGGGACTTTTCCATTCTGTATATTCTGGAGGTACCAGGGGCTAGGCAATGGCTTAGCCAGTAAAGTACTTGCCTTTGTAAGCGTGAAGATCTGAGTTCAGTCAGCAGAACCCACACAAAAATGCTGGGCACGGACTACAGGGAAAGCATGTATCATAAGCAAGCATTATGGGCTTCTCACCAACCACATGGCATAGAATCTCTGCTCTCTCTCTCTCTCTCTCTCTCTCTCTCTCTCTCTCTCTCTCTCTCTCTCTCTCTCTGAAACCTGTAAGAAAAGAACCTTCATGTTACCGTGTGGGCCTGAGTTCTCTGCAGAGTTCCCACCTGGTCTTTCTATGGTGTTAAGAACTCCTGTAATGTATCTCTCCCTCAAAAGGGCAGTCTTAGACCTTACAGTAAACAGTAAGTACACTGTGCTGCTGTGGACAACTGTGGCTCAGTCCCACTAGGAATCTTATGTAAGACTGTGTAGTGTGCAGCTTAGAGCCAACTTCCGTCAGGAAACAAAACTGGACTCTCTATCCGTCAACTCCCAGACCCTTAGGAGTTGCTCCTGGGGACATTAATTCCACAGCATTTCAGGCATAACATGTTTAGAAGGCCAGAGAAAAGCTTTAAGCAGAGCAGTGCACTTAAGGAAGCAGTCACTGGTAATGACCTGGAAACAGTCCACCCAAGGTACAAATGACCTGCAGGGTGGACCAAGAGAATACTGCAGGGAACATTGACAGCATCCACTATCAATCCCAGAGCCCACTCCACAGGCAGACCCTCTGTTTCTGTGTCTTCAATGTTTTCTCCCTACTCTCAGTGTGCCCTGGTGTCTACTTTACCTAGACGCTGTCTGGGTGCAAACAGCAGCCAGGAAGGAGCAGCCACCCCCCAGCGTACCCTGAGCTGCCCTGGCAGTGCATCTGGAATAGAGGAGAGCCATGTGTGTGTACGACTCACCATAGGGCAGATAGTATACATATCTTATTTCATGCTCAGAGCAGTATTATAATGCTGACAAGGAAGGGTAGCAAGAGACTCAGGTCCTGGTTCAGGCCACATAGCCTTTACCCAGAGATAGGAGGGCAGGAGGGTCTCCATTCCCATCCTTATTGCCACAGAAGATGAGAAAGAGCCTTGTTTTCCCTGTCAGCCTTGGTCATGCTCCAGATACAACCCCCTTGTGTTTGTGAGAACATAGAAACTTGGAGCATGACCTGGGAATGGGAAAGCAGCTCTGTTTCACTGGTCCAGCCTCAGAATTTGTGGCACTATTTCCTGGTGCTGGCAATCTTGGTGACCTGAAACCCTCTAAAGCCCATTGTTCTGCTCATGGACCTACTTTCACCCCCAGCAATAGAAATGGTGCAGATCTGGGTGACTCTGGGGAGGCAGCAAGAGGGGTGTCCTCAAGAAGGGTCCTCAGACCCCAAGAGAATACGTTCCTTTGGCATTACCAGGCAGAGGGCTCCTCACTGCTCCAATTGACAATGCAACCTGCACCCAAATTACTCATTGAGCACAAGACACCAGGTTCAATGCTACACACCCTGCACACTGCTACCCTGTGGGAATCTCTGGTGCAGACAATGTCAATCTGTTTTGCTTTCTGTTTACAAAGTTTAAAAAAAAAAGACAAAATAGTCTTCTGGAGGTGATCAGGCACCTGCTTTCCTCCTTCAGGCTCAAAAGACCTATTTCCACCCTCACTGGGTCCCATATTCTATATGTATGGAAGCTGAGAGCTGAAGAGAGAAGCACACTGCTGTCTTAGACAGCTTGGAACACCACCACCAAGACCTAAATCAAGTACAGAGTTAAATCCGAAGTCAGTGTATCTTCGCTGGCTGGGAAGAACATTTCCATTAAATCAAGACACACGAGGTTAGGAAGCTCCTACGGAATTAAGAAAGGCCCAGTCCATACATACAGAGTGAGATAAACCTGACAGTCTGATAGGGTATATTTTACTAACAACTGAAACACATCTGTTTGCGCATAACTGATTTCTTAATACCCTCATATATCTGCCTATCACAAACCCCTTTGCACAACAGACCAGATAATTTTGCTGCTTTGAGTTTATCTGAGGAGGGTGAAATATGGAACAAGCCACAAGGGAAAAAAAAATAAAAAAAATAAAAAATTTAAAAAAAAAAACAGCCTTTACACGTCAGCTCTCATCTCAGGAACATTTCCCAAGGGCTGGGGATTCAAGAACTCAAAACTTGTTGTGTTTACCTACCACAGGAGAAAGTTCTAAAATATTCTATGGCATATGAGGCAGTGATCTCTACTAGGAAGACTGTGTTGCACAAAAGAGCTGGATAATTTTAGCAAGATCACCTGCAGGTGATTTCCCCAATGAGCTACTCTCTGGAGAAGATGTCTCCCTCCTTTTCCGGGCAACATTTTTTCTGCTCCCAGAAGATACAGTAGTTTCCCCACCCAAGAAGCTCCTAGAATTAGCAGTTGCTACCGTTTCAGGTCACACCCCATTCACACTCCTCCTGGACCTATGAAAAGCATCAGGGAATAAACTGGTCAAGAGTTTGTCCATCCATCCAAGGACTTTAGCAAATGGATGATTGCCATTTACTATGTGTGTTAAATCTTACAACTGTGAAGGTTTCTGCCACTTCTGATACAAATAGGTACAAAGTGAATGTCTGTTTCCTTTCTTTTAGTATCTTTGGAAACACTCTTAGAACTGACTTAATTTCTCAGATCTTCTCCAAACCCAACTCAGAATGAGACAGAATAAAAGCAATTAAATACACTAATCCTGTGAATATGAAAAGGCAGTTATTATTAGCTCCATATTTAGTTGAGTATTTGTATCCAGTTAGGCCACGGGGTAGCACAGTGGTTAGGAGCATGGGCTTTGAAATCTGGGTCAGAATTCTGACTCTTCTTGCTGATAAATTTTTGTCTTTGCATATTATACTCAGAATTGAGCCCAATGTTTTGTCCATACTGTAAAACCTAATTTGCTACTCTGATAGTCCTTCTATATGGTCTACCTTAATATTCTTTAACAAGTATCATAAATATTTTTTCTTTAATGTGTAATGTATTTGCTTATGGATATTCTAAGTGACATGGAAAGCAATAAAACATAGCACCTTACTGATCTGCTGTGCATACCATGTTTAGGAGGTTTCTGTCACAAAGAAATGGTTATACTAAAAATCACTTGACTGTGTGGGAAGTGTGGAAAAAAAGGTGCCATCTTTTCTATCAAAGGGTTAAATTAGATAAAGGAAGTTCCATCTTTAAAGAACTTTCCAAAACTTTAAAGAACATCTGGCAAAAATCCTCCCCAGTCAGCGTTTTCCTAACATCAAAGTAGGTTCTCAAAGTTGTGTCCTGTTCTAAAAGTTGAGCCACCTTAAGCTAACCAGTTGCATAAGAATGTGAGGCACTCAGAGTGAGGCATAAGAACTCTTGGAGATCCCTGGTGGATGTGCTTGCCTGCCTGATTTGGCTTGCCTGCACATTCTTCTGCAGAAGTAAAACTTTCTGCCTTGCCTTGTGTGGTCATTTTTTTTTTTTGAGACCCAGACTAGTTTCTAACAGCTAGTGACCATGAGCTAGATAGTACAAGCCCCCAAGTACAGGATTGACACTATATCCTTTATCTCCTATGCTGCATCGAGTTGTGTCCATCAAACTTTGTAGGGCCACTTCAGTAAGAATATGAGTAAACTTCCCTACATTGTCGGTCGATTCACAAAATTCCTAGGTACCACCATTTGGGTGATAGTGATTCCATTAGAATTGATTAAGTCTTTCTCTCTTGGAACAGCAGGGAGAATATTGGGGCTCCCTAAAATATTCTTAGGTTTGGCTTTAAACCTAAGCCAGGTCACCTATTCTATCAAGAATCACTGATTCATGATAAATAAATAATCAAAACCCAAAGTTAAAAAGAAAGAATGGGCCAGGCCGTGGTGGCGCATGCCTTTAATCTTAGCAACTGAAAGGCAGAGGCAGGCAGATTTCTGAGTTCAAGGCCAGCCTGGTCTACAGATTAAGTACCAGCACAGCTAGGACTACCCAGAGAAAAACCTGTCTCAGAAATAAAATGGGAATGTCTAACATTATACTTTGCTTTTTATCTTTATCAGTCAAGGAAGAGCTTCAGAGATGTTAAAGGAAGACAGAGAAAGAAAGAAAAGTTTTAGATCTGCCGGACACAGTTTGTTCTTCCTGGACATGGCAGAAGACAGGGGAGGATGAACAGTACACAGCCCAGCCAGTTTCCAAAAGTTGCCATTGCCAAACTCATCCCCATTAAAAATCCGAAAGCACATTTTATGGATAAAATGGAATTCTTTTCATGGGGCAAACACCCACTGTTTTACTTCTAAAACACTGTTATTTGAAACTAATGTTGCATTTTAGAAAGTTTTACTCCCTAAAAACATTATATTCCCACTACCTGGAGTGCCTTTCCCTTAGCAGGTGAGTGTATGCTAGCAGCTCTTCTGGAGGAAGGCCATTCCTGATGAGCCCCTTCCCATTGTGCACCCACAGCATCCTTCTCCATAAACAGCATGCATGTGTCTTCCACTCACTTCGGTAACTGTCTCTGTGCTGTCCAGAATACAGCGCTAACACCAAAACAGTGATAGACAAATATGCCATGAGAGAGCACTGGGCACAGAGGTTCAAACCAGTCCACACTTAAGTAAATTGAGCCAAAGGTTGGGTTTGAGGTATGTCATCATTGCTTTGGTCATTTCTCGTGATCCACTGCAGGAGTGGTTCCAAATGGTTCCAAACACAAAACTGAAGAAGTTGTACACCTTTGAGTGAAGCAGAGGCCTGTGATCCCCAAACTCTTGCTCTTTCCATACCTCAGGTTGGTTCTCTCTGCAAACAAGCAGAGTTACAACAACCATGTCCCAGTAGCATCTCTGACCAAAGGTTTGTTTTGGTAGCAAATAAATGCAATCAGTGGGCCTGGCTTATATGCCAATGCACACGAATTCCTATAAGAAGATGGTTTCTGAGACTACTGGGTAAATCTGAATACAGATTATGCACTAAAAATACAAACTACTTCTTACTTGATATCCTTTGGTTCTTTGACTCAATCCTGTTCTGCAACTAACCCTAACTCTCTATTAGTAATGCTCTGTAAAAAAATGTCTATTTTAAAGATACATATATAGATATATTTATAGATAAACTGGTATATTGACAGAACTTTGTTTTAAAAGACTATAGCCAAAAGGAAAAATAGTTTATATCAGCTACTCTTCTCATTATACCACCAGCTAGATACCAAGTATCCAAACACATGAGTCCTTCAAGGACATTTTACATTCAAGACACACCATTCTGCCTCTGGCCCCTACAGGCTCACAGCCATTTCAAAATGCAAAATCCGTTCAGTCAAATTACAAAAGTTCCCATAGTTTTGCAGTTTCTACCCCAGTTCAGAAGTTCAAAGTTGCTTCTAAGACCCAAACTAATCTTTTGAGTGTGTATCCCTTTAAAATTAAAAAAAAATTACATACTTCCAACATACAATAACAGTGTAAGTAAGCACTCCATTCCAAAAGGGAGGAGCAGAGGCAAGCAAGAAAGGTCAGACCAAAGCATAACTAAATCCTAGGAGGCTAAGCATCAAATCCAGAAGCTCCTCGTCCACTGTCCAGTAGCATCATCTATAGCAGTGGTTCTCAACCCTCTTAATGCTGTGATCCTTGAATACAGCTCCTCATGTTGTGGTGACCCCAACCACAAAATTATTTCGTTGCTACTTCATAACTGTAATTTTGCCACTGTTATGAATCATAACGTAAGTATCTGATATGCAGGATGGTCTTAGGTGATACCTGTGAAGGGGTCATTAGACCCCAAGAGGTCATGGCCCACAGGTTGAGAACCACTGATCTAGACCTAACATAACTTAATGTTTTCATTCATCCAGTTCTGTTGCCTGCAAAATACATGGCCTTTCACTTGGGCCAAATCCACTTGGTGTCTGTAGCTTTCCTTGACAGACACCCCACATTCCTGGTATGTACAACATCCCACAGTCTCCACTGCAACTTACACTTCACTCTTGAGGCCTTTTAGGGATGTCAACCTGCCAGACACTGCCTAGGCTCTGCTGCTTTCTGGAGCCTGGTCACAAACCTCCATGATCCCTTCATTGTAGTTGGTTGTTTTGACTCTTTTGGGGGGCCTGCTACCCAGCTCCTAAATAAATCACACACAAAGGCTCATTCTTAATTATAAATGCTCAATCTTAGCTTGGCTTGTTGCTAGCCAGTTTTTATTAACCTAAATTATCCCCATCTATTTTGGCCTCAGGGCTTTAATCTTTCTCTATTCCTGTTATACCTTTTCTTTCCTTCTTACTCCAAGTATGGCTGTATAGCTGGGTGTCTGGGTGTCTAGCCCCTGAAGTCATCCTCCTTCCTCTCTTGTTCCTTGATCTCCTTCTCCCAGATTTCTCCTTCTATTAATTCTCTCTGCCTGCCAGCTCTGCCTGTCCTTTCTCCTGCCTCACCATTGACCATTCAGCTCCTTATTAGACCATCAAGTGTTCTAGACAGGCACAGTAACACAGCTTCACAGAGTTAAACAAATGCAACATAAATAAAAGTAACACACTTTAAAATAATATTCCTCAACATTTCCCCCTTTTTTTTTTCTAAACAAAAATGAAAGGTTTTAACTTTAACATAGTAAGACTGTATACAATAAGAACAATTATCAAGTAAAGATTGCATTCACAATGTACTGAATTCCAATTTATTTGTGTCTGGTAAATTTAAAGAAAATACTCCACAGTCTATCTTATCTTTGTAAATCCAAATTTTTTACCTAATTTACTTTCTAAGGAAAACTGCAGCTATAACTATGAAGTCTTCAACTTCATCAAAGGTCCCAGAAGGATATATCACTTAAATAAACAAAAAGTGCATTGCAAACAACTCCTAAAAACTGTAGAAATGACAGAGACATCTGATTGCCTGGACAGTCACCCACAGTTCTTCTGCAACATTGGGTTATCCATCTTCACCCTACAGGCCCATGGTATCTGGCAGACTTTTCAATGAAGCAGGAAATTTGAAAGACTGTCCTGCCTATGTTGGTAAAGTTTGTCAATCACTTTCCTCTGTGTCATGAAGAATGTCTGACAGTTTCTTCTGTGAAGCAGGAACCCTAAAGGACCATCCCACATTGTTTTGGCAAAGTTCAACGGTCACTTTCCTGTGGATCCTGCATGTCCAGTTCATACAACATGCTGCCAGTATTTGAAAACCATTTTTCTATCTAAAATATATCTCTATATGATCTTGAAAACATGCCTAACATATCAACAAATTTGATCATCATAAATGACTACTAACCTGTTTTTCTTGGTTATCCTAAATAGTTCATAATAATAGCTTTCAAAAACTAGGTTTTACCTTACATTTTTAAATGAACTGCATACATACAATACCTTAAACAAGAGCCAAAACATATATACAGTGTAACAAAAATAACTTTATATTTGTATCAATGTACTATATTCCCCTAAATGATGACAAACATCCATAACCAACAAAATAACCAAAGACCACCCACCCCAACCCTTGGGAATGTGGGTGTAGTATTCTCCAAACTTCTTCCTGCTGTCTATGGATGTAGTATCTTTAAGGTCCCTGAGAAAATTTTGAGATAATGGCCAAGTCCTGAGAACACTCCATTATTCCCAAGAGTTTCTTGTTACTCTGCAACATCCATCTGTAACCTATCACTTGAACCCAAATTGGCCAGAATCTTGGTCCCATCATGGCTTTGTAGTTACAGCTACTCAGGAACAAAGCAGGCATATCATCTGAGTCCAGAAAGTCAAGACTAGCCTGAGGGATTTTGATAAATTATCTCAAAAAAATAAATAAATAAAAGAGGAAGGGAGGGAGGGAGGAAGGAAGGGAAGGAAGGAGGGCTGGGCGATGGTGTTCATTTGGTAGAGTGCTTTTCTAGCATGCACAAAGCCCTGGGCTTGATCCTTGACTTCATTAGCCAGGCACAGAGGCAGAAATCTATAATCTTAACACTTAGGAACCAGAAGTAGAAGGAATTCAAGGTCATCCTCAGATATATAGCTCTTAGATACATAGTAAGTTCAAGGCCGGCCTGGGCTCCATGTGACCCTGTCTCAGAAAAAAAGAAAAGAAATTAAATGAAAAATAAATCTATAGCTGAGCTACAATGAAAGAAGAGAGCCAAAACTAGGGGCAACCAGTCATGACTGCCTCTGTGCCCAAGCGATAAAGGACTTCAGTTATCTTTTGTGTATACATACTTTCTGGGGCCACTTAGAATGAACTGATAGCTCAAAGGTAAAGTTATTTTACATGGCTTCCTACAAAAAAAAATAGTGTTACTTTAATGTCACTTCTATTGGTTTTTGCTGGTGCTCATTTGCCAAGGATTCCTGGACATCAGAATATAGGTAAACACCCCCACAAATACATTATCTCACCTTGTTCCCATGTAACCCTGAAGTGCATGTGATCATTCCACTTTACAGAGAAGTATATTAAGGCTTAGACACATTAAATGACTTCCAAAATCACACCACTGATAAGAGAAAGAGCAAGAAATCGAAGCCAGAGCCCTACTTCACCCTTTTAAATTCCTTCCTTGGCCCTCTTTACTCTAGCATTCTGTCCAAGCTAAGCTCCTCCTCCTGCTCCTTTCATACCTTTTGGCTCCAGAGCATCATCTTTCCTCCAAGTGCCAGGAGCTTAGGTCTGAACGAGACATCACTCCAAGGAGAACTGCACCTGTGGAGGAAGAGATGGCTCTTTGGAAATAAACTGTAAATGCATCTCCAGGGTTCCATAGAGAAGCATAATTGCTCTCAGACACAAGTGGCTTCAGTCAGTTGTTGGAAAGGAAAAGATCATTTTCTTCAGGGCAACTCAACCACAACCAACCACATGGCCATTACCAGGAGACACTCTCCAGACAGCTCAAGCATAGAGACAGAGTCGCAGAGAAGGTTCCAATGACTTCAGCAATGGTCCAGCACAACCCATGAATTCCTTCAGCAAGTCAAAAGCCCCTCTCTGGCCTCTTGTCTACAAAGTAAGAAACTGGACTTCAAGCTGTTGTGAGCTCTCTTCAACTCTTCACACTTTTCTCTTTGCTCCAAAAGCCACAGGTCCAATGTGCTGTGCTTGGTCCTAGTTGTCAACCTGACTACCCTAAAAGACATCTAGGAATGGTGGGGCCCAGTTCTGTGTGTCTGTGAGGACATTGCAGGAAAGATTTATCCGTGGGAGAGTAAAAGGGGAGTAGAGACCCACTCTGACTGTGGGAGTCTCTTTTCATCCGGCTGACAGACTGATGAAAAGAAATTGAAGGAACATAGCATGAGCATCCCTGAAAGCCACTCTCTCTTCTCAGTGAGTGTGTCTGTCACTGTGCCATCATCCAGTGACACCAAACACTAGCTTCTTCAGTCTTTCAGCATACTCTCAACATTGGCACCTCCCCAGGGAACCTCCAGGCCTATACTGAGTGCTGGGTTTGGACTACTGAGGAATCCACCTTCTTGACTAGGAAATTATCTGGCTTTTTGTCTCACACAGCCATTGTTAGATTACCCAGCTCCTATCATGTAAGCAAATCTGATAAACGCCTTTTAATAACACACTTGTATGTTCTATTGGTTCTGTGTTTCTAGATAACTTGAACAAATGGTATAATTCCCAGGCCCTAGTCACTGGGTATCAGAAGCCAGGCTTCCTTGGGCAAGGTGTTCGTTCCTCTCTCAGGACTTACATTTACTTTCCTAGATGTCAAGTGTACAGAAGAAAGTGTGTGTGTCTGGGGCTTTCTTCACAGTGAACCCCCTTCTGCTTCTACAGCCACCGTCTTGATGATGTGCCCAGTCAATCTGGATCTACAAGATACCTGCACCAAACTGTATCACTGAACACATCACTTCTCCCCTAGCCCTTTCTTACTCTGTTGGTGACACACGATGCCTCTTACCTGACTCAATGTTCTCTACTAATTAAATATCACACTTCCAACTGCAATTACCAAGAGAAACTCTCCAGGCAATTCTGTAGAAGAATAAATAAGGCCCTTCCCGTTCTCACTGCCCTCATGAGATGCTGACCGTGAAGCTAGTTAAAACCAATGACAAATCACAGGGTTTTTAAAAGGAAGCATTAATGAGCCTGTGAAATCCATATTGACCTTGGATTCATTATGCAGCTCAAGCTGGTCTGAACTCTGATGATACTCCTTCTATAGTGAGTATGACAGAAATGAAGATATTCTACAGAGACACCCATGTCTCTCAACCAGACCATTAGAACAATGGACCACACACACACACACAAATGGGAATTTCCACAGGAATCTCATGCTAGAAGAAGGGAAGAGTACCAGACAAAGAGAGAATTTGTCTCTATGAAAGACATTTCACTCATTTCTAACAACTTATAGGATAAGACTGAAGCTCAAACAATGATGGGTCAACAGTTCGAGGACCACACCTTGACTGAGACTGCTTAGATATGTATGTCCTTGACCCTCTATGTAAACTTTGATCTTACCTCAGGATAGACTTGGGAGGGGGCAGTCTCTAGATCTTTTTGCCCCTCTTCTCCATGTGACCACATTTAATAAATCTGCTTTCAACCTTTAATTTGGCTCTTTTAATTGGCTTATTGAAGATAGGTGACCTGCCCTGATTTGGACACAGGTTCAATAACAATACCTCTGCCTCCCTGGCATGGGGATTATAAGACAATGCCACCATACCTGCTTTGTATAAGACCAATTCAAGTTAGAGTGTAACAATCTGAGTCCCAAAGGTTATTGTGGCGTAAGAAAGGCGTGAATTATTGTTTTAACTTTAAAAATGAGGAAACTACTATCCAAAGAGGATTAACGGCTTTCCTGATCACATTTGGTCCACAAACAACATACCAGATCGTGATTCCTGTTGAAGTTGTCTCCACTCCAGTGGTTTTCAGATTTGCTTCTATTGAAACAGAGCAGAAAAGGTGAGATGCAGGTATCAAAATACCATTTTAAAATATTAGCCCCAGAGAAGCTATATTCCCATAGAACATTAAGTATGTAGCAATCTACAGATAAATGAATACATCCTCAAGACCCTAATGACACCTAGTAAACAGTGGATTCCAAACACAGCATAGCTAGCAATGGGAAGCTAATGGTTAGAAATTATATCATGCTTGACCTTGAGGATAAGAGGTGTCCCTCGTCATCAACACCCCTTCTTCCTCCGTTGCACCTTGGGACCTTAGCAGATCTTACCTTTCGCAGAAATGCAGACAACCATAAACAGAGTTGGATGAGACTGGAGAGCAAAGCTAAGAGTCCAAATGTAACAAAGGTTATTGTGGCTCTCCACTAACTGATGGTAAAGCTTCATTGCTGAAAACAACACTTACGTATCTCATCAGACATAGAGAAGTGGAGCTGGTGCCTAACTAGAGGCTTTGCTCCTACTGACTAACAATGATAGTACTAAAAAGTACTCTCTGCATGCTGCCAGAGGCAAAAGGTAATCATCAACCCAACTACATCCCTGCACACTACAATAGTATTCTTCCTGTGAGATACGTTGATGTAGTAGTGGCACAAATATTGTAGGAGTAACCAACCACTCTTTGACTGGATTTAAGGCCCATTCCATGAGATAGAAGTCATGCCTGGAACTATTAGGGTGACCAATAATCTGACAATGGATAGTGTAACTCGAATCTTAAAGGGACTTTCAATAAAAAACCCAGAGCCAGATATTGGGGTACATGCTGAAAGATCAGAGAGACAAAGGAACAAACAACTGCCACATCTCACCTCACCAACTCCATGAATCCTCTGACTTAATATCTCTGAGTCCTCCAATGAAAGGGGTCCAGCTGAAAAAGCCTGAGTCCTCAGGAGAAAGGGGCTTTAGTTTAGTCTCCTCACATCTTATATATTTATTCTGCCCAGCCATATCACTTCCTTCTTAGTGCTGGGATTAAAGGAATGTGTGCTTCCCAAGCAAAAGCATGATATCTCAAGTGCTAGGACTAAAGGCATGTGACTCCCAAGTATTGGAATTAAAGGTGTGTGCCACCACTGCTTGGCTCTTTTTCTCTCCTAGACTGAGTCAATCTCATGTAGTCCAGGGTGGCTTTGAACTCACAGAAATTCAGATGTATCTCTGTCTCCCGAGTGCTAGGATTAAAAGTGTGTGCCACCACTGCCAGGCCTCTATGTTTAATCTGGTGGCTTGTACTATCCTCTGATCTTCAGGCAAATTTTATTAGTGTACACAATATATCACCACAGGATAGGCCATAGGCCTAAGGGAAAACCAAATACTATTGCTCTGCTAAAGAAACATAGCAGCCGGGCAGTGGTGGCGCACGCCTTTAATCCCAGCACTCGGGAGGCAGAGCCAGGCGGATCTCTGTGAGTTCGAGGCCAGCCTGGGCTACCAAGTGAGTCCCAGGAAAGGCACAAAGCTACACAGAGAAACCCTGTCTCGAAAAACCAAAAAAAAAAAAAAAGAAAAGAAAAGAAAAGAAAAGAAAAGAAAAGAAACATAGCAATAAAATGACCCCTAAAGACATTCTGTTATACCCATAGATCAGTGCCTTGCTTAGCCAATATCAGAGAAGCTTCTTGCAGTAGATAGGAACTAACACAGAGATCCACAACTGAACAATGTACAAAGACTAAGAGACTTTGGAACACTCAGTCCTACAGAGAACCAAACCCCTTTATCAAACCCCTTCCCTCAGGGATCAGGAATCTATTCAGAAAAAGAGATTTTTCTGAAAGAAAGATTGTAAGAACCAGAGGGGATGGATGACACAAAGGCAACAGTGTATTCCAGACATAACAGGACTGATGCACATATGAAATCCCAGAGACTGTGGCCTGCATAGGTTCAAGCCAGATAGGGTCCCAGCCCTGAGAAGGGGAAGCAGACACAGGTTCTCACCCCTAACCAAGAAGCTGCAGTTGACACCCCTGGCAGAGGGAAAATTCGTTTTCTCCAATGGAATTTCCTTGAGTATGTTAATCACACTTCAGGGAAGACCCCATACCCAGGAGTAGATGGTCAACACAAAATGAACCCTGGTATGAACTCTGGTATTTGGTAGACTTTTTGCCACCTTTTGCTTTGTTTGAGCATGTTTTGTTTTATTGATCTTTTGCTTGTATATTTTGGTTTACATTTTTTTGTGTTTTTGTGAAGATATTGTGTGTGTGTTTCTGTTTTTGTTTGTTTTGCTTTTATTTGTTTAAAGAGATAGAGCAAGAAGGGGCATAGAGTTAGGTGAGTGGGAAGAATCTGGAAGGAGCTGGGGGAGTGGAAAAGTATGATTGAAATATATTGTATGAAAAACACTTTCAACATAAAAAATTGTAAAATAAGCATGTGAAAGACTGGGCTTCCCTCCTTCCTCCTTTGTCCTCCCTCCTCTCTCCTCCTTTTTCCCTCCTCCCTTCTCCCCACTCAGTCACCCCCCTGCCTCCATTAAGGCTAGCAAATGATAGATATAGCTTTTAGGAGAAAACTGCTATGCAAATATGCAAGGAAAAAAACCTCACTATGCAAATAAACTACAAAAGTCCCACTCTATGCAAATGTCAAATGAGCTTTTATGTTTCCTCCCAGCTCTGGCCCACTTCCAGGACGTGAAAACCTAGAAATCCTGGTGGATACCCACCAAACTCAATGTCTAACAATTTCAGTTAGATCTACGTTTCTAATCTCAAACTTTCAACTCACTCTGGGGGAGCCTGAAAGGAACCACATCAAACTGCAGTCACATGTCAGACATTTAAGAATCATGGTGGTACCTGCTACTTGAGATTCTGTGACAGAACAATCTGGTCATGAGCTGAGGTTAGAAAGCCGTTAGCACCAGACACAAGAAAATGCTCATGCATCGAGACACACTAAAGTTGTGCACTGGCCTCCTTCACAGCAGCTCCTCAGAGAGGATGAATGACCTCAGAGGAGCCTGGAATGCTTTCTTCCCTTCTCTTCTCTAATTCTGTGTCTTTATCAGCAGTCACCGGCTCCTTCTTTCCTTCTTCTCTTCCTTTCACTCCTCACTGGCCTATGGGACCTTAGACTTGGGCGCAGGACAGTAAACTTATACATGATGAAGGGCGGGTTTCTCTGGTGTTTATTGGTGGTCAGACATCCAGGGTCCAAGCCACAGTGCTATCCCCCACCCCATGGTGACAAGTAGCTAGAACATTTAGGCAGGTGGATGGCCTTCTTGCTAGCTGGCTCCAGGTAGTGATGGCAGCAGTAGTGATGGCCATTGTTTGATTGGGATTGATGGAGGCTAAGAGGGAGACAGACCTCTATAGAAACAGATTGTCACTTATTCAAACAATGAAGGGCAGCAGTCTCTCTGTGGGAGTGGAGGCTTCATGCTGAAGCACACGGGACTTGGGGGTTTTATAAG
This sequence comes from Peromyscus eremicus, assembly GCF_949786415.1. Lineage (NCBI taxonomy): Eukaryota > Metazoa > Chordata > Mammalia > Rodentia > Cricetidae > Peromyscus > Peromyscus eremicus. The sequence continues at coordinate 72,608,663 of NC_081418.1, forward strand.
GCAGAAAAGAGAACTTTAGGGGTGGATGATTCCATTTGCACATCTTTCCCCCTTGCAGTTTCAAAGTTATAAATACCAACGAAGGTAAATGTAAGTGCCAGTGTATGGTGATATTTTATTTGTACTGAAATGTGATTTTATTTGTATGTTAATAAATAAAGTTGCCCGGGGGTCAGAGCTATTAGCAAACCATAGCAAAAGTTGGGCGGTGGTGGTGCATGCCTTTAACCCCAGCACTTGGTAGGCAGAGCTAGGTAGATCTCTGTGTGTTCAAGGATACAGCCAGCATTGGAGACACACGCCTTTAATCTCAATACCAACCATAGAAGACCTGGAGGTCTGTACAGACAGGCAGTGACTAGGAGGTCATGTGGTTGGGTTTACAACCAATGAGAAGGCAGAACAGAAAGTCTTTATAAAGACAAACACACAGGAAGTAGCTCTCTTTTGGGGAGGTAAGACCGCCGTGAGAGGAAAGGTAAGGTTTTTAGCTCTTAGCTATCTGACCTCTTGGTTTTCTTCTTTGCATTGGTTCTGTGTTTCTTATTAAATAAGATGGTTACTTCTACATTTTCAATATGCAGAGACTGAACAAATGATACAGGACTTGACAATTAACCCAAAATTTTTCTTTTCAAGATTCCCTAAAGATATCTTCACCCCTAGAAAGCAAAAAGAAAAAGAGAAAAGAGATATGAGATAGATCATCGAATCTACTCTGAGAAAAAAGATAAAGAAATAATAGGATAAATAGGTAGATCACTGAATCTACACTGAAAAGAAAAAGAGGAAGATGTAAAAGTGACAAAAAGTAGACTACTGAATCTATTATGAAAAGAAAAAAGAGAATATGGTTATGATAAGATAAAAAGGGAGATTATGGAATCTGCTTTTAAAAAGGAGCTACTTGTTTTAAATAAGATAAGTAATGAAAATTTTTTTGTCTGAGTTTATCAAATATTACTGGACTGGACATTGTTAATATATATAACGGAGTTTTTTATCTAAATCTGTCAAATGTTAATGGACTAGACATCATTAATGTAATCTTGACTGTGTATATTGTATATACTTAGTGGATATAATTTTTCTTGTATTAGTTATAAGCTTTTTTTAATTTTAGACAAAAAGGGGGAAATGTAGTGTCATTGTGTTCCCCAAAATATTGTGCACCCTAATAAACTTATCTGGGGTCAGAGACAAAACAGCCACTAGATACAAAGGCTAGAAAATAGTGGCACTCACATCTTTAATCCTAGCATTTCAGAGGTAGAAATCCCTCTGGATTTCTGAGTTCAAGGCCACATTGGAAACGGCCAGGCATGGTGACACACGCCTTTAATCCCAGAAAGTGAGCCTTTAATCCCAGGGAGTGGTAGTAGAAAGCAGAAAGGTATATAAGGCATGAGGACCAGAAACTAGAAGCATTTGGCCTGGTTAAGCATTTGGCCTGGTTAAGCATTTAGCTGGTTAAGCTTTCAGACTTTCGAGCAGACAGTTCAGCTGAGATTCATTCTGGATGAGGACTCAGAGGCTTCCAGTCTGAGGAAACAGGACCAGCTGAGGAACTGGCGAGGTGAGGTGGCTGTGACTTGTTCTGTCTCTCTGATCTTCCAGCGTTTACCCCAACACCTGGCTCAGGTTTGATTTTATTAATAAGACTCTTTAAGATTCCTACTACAGCCTGAAGCCTTGTTAATGCCAGTGTGTGCAAAACAGCTGGCCTTGCCCCTCGAAGGAAGGATGGCCCTGCCCCTTAGTGGCAGCTGCATGGCAGTGCCCAACAGTGCCAAGGGTGCAGAGATCGGGCTATCACGGGAGAGCTGGCCCCACACATCACCTGCCCACAGCATGGTGAATGTGACAGCCGTGGCTTGGGCGTGGGAGAGCTGGCTCTGGCCACCACACTGCTCTCCTCAGTTGATGACTTCTGGCACAGAAGCAGACAAAGACTCATCCTCCCTTAGGCGGCTGGCCACTAGGAATCTGACAATGCTCCAGTGAATATATGGACAACACAAAATGAACTTTTTCTTTCCCCTCGGTGGGGAGGTCATGGGGAAGGGGGATGGACATGGGAAGACTGGGAGGTTAGCGCGATCAGGGTACATGGTGTGAGATTCCTAAGTAATCAATAAAAAAAAAAAATTTAAAAAAAACTGCTTTGAGGGGTTGGGAGATGGCTCAGTGGGTAAAAGCACTTGTTGAGCAGACATGAGGACCTAAGTTCAAACCCCAGCATCCATACAAAAAGCCAAACTTAGGCATGAGTGCCTGTAACTCCACCACTAAGGAGGAAACAGACTGAAGGACTGCTGGGACTTGCTGGCCACCAGCCCAGCTCCAGGCTCAGAGAGAGACCCTGCCGTGAAGGAAAGTAGAAAGTGATACGGCAGGATACCTGCATCCTCCTCTGGCTTCCTACACACTCATGGGCCTGTACACACACACACACACACACACACACACACACACACACACACACATACACTAGACAGATAGATAGAGACAGACAGACTGACAGACAGATCAATCTACTTTGAAACTCAGCTTCGACTGTCAGAATGGCCATCATCAAGAAAACAAAAGACAATAATTGCTGCTGAGGTTGTGGGGAGTGAGGAAGCCTTACCTATTCCCTGCTGGTGAGAGAATGAACTGGTGCAGCCACTACACAAAGCAGTGAGGAGATCTTTCAGAAAACTAAAAGTAGAACAACCATGTTACCCATCTACACCATTTCTGGATGTATCCCTAAAGGACTCTGCATTCTCCCAGAGACACGTGCTCATCCATGTTTATTGCTGTCCTACGCAATAGCAAGTTGCAGGGATTGGCCTCCCTGTCCTCAGTACAGGAATGGATTGAAAATGAGGCATGTGACATAACAGAATTGCTTACACTCATAAGAAAATAGGAGATTTGTAGGAAAGTGGATGCAGTTGGAAATTATTAATAGTTAACAAAGGTGCAGAAAAACAAGCACGGCATGTTTCCTCTCACATGCAGATCTGAGCTTCTAATTTTTATACATGTGATGGCTCAGCTGCTGAGGGTGCTGGCCTAAGCCTGACCACCCGAGTTCCGTCCCGGGGACTGGATGGGATGGAGGAAACTGACTCCTACCTGCCCACACACACACACACAAATACGTGATGGGATGCATGTATTTATGTGAGAATGAGTGTGGGTAGAGGTCAGAAAACTAGAAAAGGACCCATGAGAGACAGGGAAAGGACCCTTTAGAGAAGTCAGTGGGCAATGGAACACATGCTGTTATAGATGACTCGAGAAGGTTCCAGACCACCATGCTTATTAAACCAGTTAGGAAGACAGAGAGTCCTTTATTCAGAGAAGCTGGTGACTGACAGCAGGCCTCTGCCACAAAGAACTCTCAGTCCCAAAGCCAGGCAGGGGAGGGGTCTAAAGCCACAAAGGCTGTACTCACATCACAGCAGGTGCAGCGTGGGGTGGGTTGTTTCGGTTTTTTGTTTGGTTGGTTTTTTTGTTTTTTGTTTTTTTAATCACATAGTCAAATTTATTTCAAGCCCTGTGAAAACATTCAGACTAATCAAAATAGTGCTGTACCTTTTATAATACATGGACCATCCAGTTTTTGAAGTCTAGACAATTAACTAATCCCTAAACCCACACACCATGTATTTCCAAAAGCAACGACTAATTAACAAAATGTATGAACTTTCATACATTTAATGAAAACATAATTAGCAGCAAGCTATCCCACTGAGCAAACACAAATCTATTTTTGTACTCTGCATTTTTTTAAGTTGCTTTATATATCCCCTGATATTTAAGGCTTCTTCCAAGTATGGGATTTCCAACATCAAAAAGTGTATTTCCAAGGCTAGGGAGGCAGCTCACTAGTAGAGCACTTACTTACCATTTATAGGGTGGAGTTCCATCCCCCACCATGCACACACACGTGTGCTCCACATACGTGTTTATGTTGTAAAAGTTCCCTTCTCCATCCTTTAATGTCTACCCTCCCATAGGTAGTGTCTCCTTACCAGCAAATTGTTGCTGTACAGTGAACAATGATCCAATATGCTGATGGCACAAAGCAATTGTAATCCAATTTCAGAGAGATCTAATTTTAACTTTCTGCCAATATAAACAAAAGAGCTCAAGCAGCCAAAAGTTAGAGTAAGAGGAAAAACAGAAGGTATAAATATATTTAACTAAAACTTTCTACATTAGGAAGCTACGGGGTCTCTCTAGAGGGGCATTAAATTATATTTAAGAAGCTGTCCATACAGGGCTACACAGGCTTACATTTGTTTTGAGAACAAAGGACCACATTAAAAAACAAATCCTTTCACTTTATTGTTTGGTTATTAAATAGTTTTCCTAAGGGAAAAACAAGTATTTGTGGGTTTTGATTAAGAAACTGGTATAGCCGGGCAGTGGTGGTGCACACCTTTAATTCCAGCACTCGGGAGGCAGAAGCAGGTGGATCTCTGTGAGTTCAAGGCCAGCCTGATCTACAGAGCGAGTTCCAGGACAGGCTCTAAAACTACACAGAGAAACTTTGTCTTGAAAAAACAAAAAAACAAAAAACAAAAAAAAAAAAAAAAAAAAAGAAAGAAAGAAACTGGTATAACCAGGCATAGTGGTATATTCCTTTAATTCCAGCAGAGACAAGTAGATCTCTGAGTTTGGGAGCATTCAGGGCTACATAATAAAACTCTTGTCTTAAAAAAAAAAAGGAGAAATGTAATAAGAAAGGGAAAAATTGGTGTGTACAAATGAATAACTGTGTTCACTTCAATCCCAAAGAAATCTGCAGATGAAGTTTCTTGTTCTGTTTTTCCTAAAAATGCAGTGCAGATCTGTGCTTGCTTGACCACTGTTCATGCAATGATGAGCAGAATGGCAGACACACATGTTGTAGGATATTCCCGATGGGAATAGCATCAACCACTTAGAGTGAAAAAATGAACCTAAATCAGAAAAATGTTAGAGTAAAAGGAGTTTTAACAACACAAACAACAACAAAGCAAAACGTTGTAGGGCTCTAAAGAGGAAGTGGGCCTGGGAATCTAGCTCTGTTTCAGCTCTTGCCTGGTATGTGAGGCCCTGGATTCGATCTTTAGTAATGTGCAGAAAGCAAATGAACAAAAACCCTGACGGGAAAACAATCTCAGCCACGCAAACTGAGAGAGCTCCAAACAGACCGGAAACTGTAACTCAAGAGTTTTCATGTCTATAAAGTTATATCATGCACAAAACAATACAAACACAGCACGGATTTTCCTCCTTGGTGAATTTCGTGTGATGGTTTCCCATGAAAGCCCTCTCTGTTCCACGGAGCATGCTCCCCAGCACACCAGGAGCTAACCCTGGGAATTTCAGTCCTCCCTCCAGTGACTTGCTTCCCACCCACACTCACAGAGATTTCATTTCCATTTTAAGACCCTGGCTTTCTGGTGGCTCACTCTAATCATCATTCCATTAAAGAATCGTGATTTCTGAATGGATCTTTTTAGTACCGTAACATGGTGGATTTAGTAGCTGAAGCTTAACAGGATTAACCACATTGTACTGTCAAACTAATTCAGTTTCAGGAAAATGTACAAGTTAAACACAACCAAGGTGAGACTATATCGTAAGCAGTGAAACACTACAGTGAATGGATAAATAAGATACCTTTCATCAGTGGCCATTCAAAACTTTGCCTTTAGAAACTTGGAAGAAATTTTCATCATGGTGTTTCAAACCCAGTCTTTGTTGTTTTGGATTGTTTTTTCTTTAGTATCACCTTGAATAGCTGTAATAAGTGACTCTAGAAAGTATCGAAGTTTTTTTTTTTCTGGTCTGAGGTAACCACCAATGGCCACATTGAAAATTTCTCCATAGCAGCCCTCTTCAGGGCTAGAAAGACGGCTCAGTGGTTAAGAACACTGGCTGCTCTTCCAGAGGTCCTGAGTTCTATGCCCAGCAACCACATGGTGGCTCACAACCATCTGTAGTGAAATCTGGTGCCCTCTTCTGGCCTGCAGGCAGAGATACAGGCAGAACAGTATATAATAAATAAATAAATAATTTTTTTTTTTAAATCCTCTTTGATGTGGGTTTCCATGGACTTTTTTATATTTTTGTAGTATGGTTCCAGCCTATTGTTCACCAATCTTATGAACATCCACTCCCGAAAATGAGACAACCACAATAAATGTCCACTAGTTGGGGGAAATGGCTATGGGAGGCCCGGAAGTTGGGGCCTCTTAGGAAGTAGGCACTTAGTAACTGGTTGCAGTAGAGAAGCAGCTCTTCATGACATCATCTGCGGAGACGCGGGCTTCTGCCCACTCTGTCCCTGCAGCACCCAGTAAGTGAGGCTCCCAGGCCAGCAGCGGACCAACAGAAGCCGGGCGGTGGGTGCAGGACACCCTGGCGAGGAGTGCCTGCTCACAGACCTTAGTCAGCTGCCAGAACTCTGTCGGCTAGGGAGGAGGTGGGTCTTTACCTTCACTTTCTTTCCCAGCGGGGAAGGAGGAACCCTTTGATCTGTAAAATATCTCAGAAGCATCATTTTTCAGAAGTGGGAAATGGTTTGTTTGCATGCAAGATGCAGCTCCTGAGGGAGGAGATTTGTGTGGTCAGGGTAACCTGACCTCCTAAGCCATTTCAATGTGATGTGGAAAGGGGAGCCCCGGAGGGAGAATAAAAGATGGGGTGGGGAACGCCAGGAAAGGAGAAGAGGAGCAGGTGTGGGGACGTCAACCAAAACTAAGGGTGTTTGAAAATGCCGTAAGGAAGCCCATTACAATGCTGCGTGTATGTTACTCTAACTGAAAAATAAGGCACGTTTTTAGTAAAAAGAGGCTCTTCAACAGTAAAAAGCCACCATTCCCTGAGAATTTACTATATACCTAAACTATTATGAATGTTTTTTATATATAGCCTTTATTAATCTTCACAACTCTGAACAGTAGTTATTTTTCCCCAGTTTACACAGTAGAAACTGAAGCCCACAGAGGTAAGTGTGTAACCTACCCAAAGTCATACTACTGGCAAAGGTTACCATGAGAGACCGGGTGAGTCTGAACCTACAGCTCATGTTTGTATTCACAACACCACATTCAGGCTGGAGCACGGGGACTGAAAGTTCAAGACCAACTTGGGATACAAAGTGAGTTCAAGGCCAACCTAAATAACTTAGCGATATCTTGTTCCTAAATTTAAAAATATGGAATATAGTTCAGCAATAGAGTACTTGCCTAGCAGGCATGAGGCATAGTCCTGGTAACACACACAATTCTGCAGAAAATATGAATACATGAATGACAAGTTGATTTCCTTTTTATAAAAAGTGTATGCAGGGCATGGTGGTGAGTATCTTTAATACTATAATTCAGGAGACAGAACCCTTTCAGTTCAAAGTCAGCCTAGTCTGCATAGTAAGTTCCAGGCCAGTTAGGGATACATAGTGAGACCCTATCCAGAAAAAAGCGTGAAACAGTAGCATGTGTTTAAACTTTCCCTGGCCTTATTTTATGGTCCAGTATTAAGCACTGCAGAGTGGGTAACCAGAAATCAAGTTCCCATGAGCCTCTGGGGAGCTGAAAGTCACAGGCTCCAAAAACTAACAGTCTAGTCCCACAGTGCCCTCTGGTGGTCACTTGATATCACGAATGATTTTGTTTTGTATTGTTTTGGCTTTTGAGATAGGCTCTCACCCCAGGCTGGCCTGGAACTCACTATGTAAAATTCACACTTGTCTTAGCCTCCTTAGTGCCGGGATTAGAAGCGGGAGCCATCATCACTGTGCTTGGCTTCGTGAATTTTTCTTAAATTTGAAAATGAAGGCTTGATAATCAGATTCAGTCAGTTTCACCCTTGTTTAAGTAGATTTCATCTGCTTTCCACCCATCTTGTTCCAGGAAGTATCAGCTGCTCCCATGGTCCTTGAGACTGAGTCCACAGGATATGAACTAGGGCATCAGGCTTCCCTGAGATCACTAGTTAGAGACGCCAGGTGTTGTCTTCCTAAAGCGGGATCCACAGAGCACAGGGTCCTCCCAAGCTTCATTCTCTGAATTCCCGAACCTTCAGTTCAATCCGGAAGCATAATCCTGATAAATGTGCCTCACTGTACTGACAGTCAGGCAACCATGCCAGCAAGCTATGCACATGCTGGTGCTGTTGAGAGCAGCTCATACCCTGATTCCTAGTTGATCATCTCCTTTGAAACCAGAACTTCGCAGGGCATGCTGGGTGCAACTTCCCAAGAAGTGAACAGCTGTGCAAGATTGAGAATGCCTTTAAAGTCTCTATGACCCATCCATGTAGGCAGTGAGTAGTACTAGTAGGGGATCTTGGAGGACTTCCTGGAGGAGGGGTTACTACAGTGAGGGGTGTTTACCCACCAACCCCACAGTTCCCCAGAGTTTTCTTGAGTACAAGCAGCAGGAAATATTAGATAGAAGGATTTAGATTGTGGACATAAATAGATAGAAAATAAAGGATAGCCTCAAGAGGGCCTAGAACCTATTCCAAAGAGTCCTGACTGTCTCTGCCCCAGGGTATTTATAGAGATGCCAAGGGGTGGAGCAAAAGAACTCCCCCCAGCACAGCCAAGTGCAGACCATCTCAGACACCTGCACTAAGGCCCATGGTCCAATCATCCTCTCTATGCGGACCTGCTGGGTAAAGCCACTAGGAACCTGAAAATGGGCTCCCATGCTACAGCCAGTCATAAATAGAACAAGACCATTCTACCAGAGGCTCAACATGCATTAAGCCAAAATCCAAATGGGGCGTGGGGGGAGCCAGGTAGTTCTGTTAAGTCAACAGGTCCTGGAATTCTGTTCTAAAGCTTGGACTCATCATAGATGGTAGGTTACTGAAAGATTTGAAAGTCAAACTTACATGACTATACTCTGCATTTTAGACAGATCACCTATGTGGTTGAAGGCTGTGGAAGACATGTATGTGATAAGGTAAGGGCACAGCCAGGAGAAGGCTGTCACACAAACGCAGCAGATGAGGGCTATCTGAGTCTTAAGGGAACATGCAGGCTTGCAGGCTTCTATCTGTGGACTGTGGTTAACTTCTTTGTATGAACTTTACAATTACTCAGATTTGTCCAATCTCAGATTTCTTATGTCGAAGCAGACAGCCATAAAATAGCAAAGAACAGAGCAGAACTCATACTCCCTCCAGCAACTTAATCTCAAGAGGAAAACGAAGTGCTCATGAAGTCCATGAAGAAAATGAAGTCCATGTCTTCGTCTTCCCACATTTAATCAAATCAATCTATGGAAGCAAAGAGCACCCAGGTGTGCTGACTGCTCTTCCTCCACACAAAAGAAAACACCACAAGTGGCAAAGCAGCATTCCTCCCTCATGTTCTCGGGCTTTTTGTTCTCCGACCTACTGGGCTTAAACATTAACGATCCATGGGACAGCGTAATCTGACATGAATCACTCCCGAATACCAGCTGCTGTACAGTTGGTTTTCAGGGGATCCCTGGAAACAGTAGGTATTTTGTCTCAAGGTGCTTTAGAAAGGGCCAAAATAATACATGAATTAAAATAACTTTCAGGCTTCCATAATTCCAAGTCTAAACATTTCACTCTATTTCCCATCCTGTGTTATACTCAGCTAGCAACATGATCTAAATTGGCACATCTGAGGACTTAGACCCTTTAATAACAGCAATGATATGCCCAACCTAAATAATACCCTCTCATTATCAAGTTTATAGGGAGAAATTTCAAAATTGAATCTTGAAAAGCAAAGTCCAAAAATGTTAAATTTAACAGAATTAAAAATCTAAATGGCATTCCCTTTTCTCAGTGAGTTAAAAGTCCAACATTCTGCTTGGTGTGGTGGCTTGTGCCTGTAATCCCAGCACTCTAGAGGTAAGGAAGGCAGATCTCTGTGAGTTCGAGGCCAACCATGTTTACATAGAAAGTTCCAGGGCCAAATAGTGTGGCCCTGTCCATCCCCATCCCACAAAAAAGTTCAACATTCTAATGGCCAAAAACAACATTCCTTGAATTCTCATTCTGTTCCAGCTTAACCAGAAGGGGCCTTTAAAACTACTTACTTGTTTGTTTGTTCATTTGCTTAATCAGTTATTATGTACAGGGATTTGAGTGTGGAGGACAGAGGACGGACTTATGAAAGTTGGGTCTTTCCTTCCCACCACGTGGGTCCTGGGGATCACCTCAGGTCAGGCTTAGCAGCCAGTGCCTTTACCCATTGGGCCATCTCACCAAGGGACTTTGATGTTCAGAGAAAGTCAGGCTCCTTACAGTCACAGCCTGAGTGACATTCACGGAAATAATTCTTTTAAGGTCTCATTATCTTATAGATCTCACACCTTCCTGGGTTTTAAAATTGAGATATAATTTGCATATCAAAATCACCTGAATACAATGGGTTTTCATATATTTGCCAAGTCTTGTAGATTATCATCAGTAACTCCGTGTTTGCACCACCCAGAAAGAAAGACTGTACCCTTCAGCAGTCACTTTCCTTCTCTCTACTCAGCCTTGACAACCAACTACAGTTTTCCTTCTGTGAATTTGCCTGCTGGAGAAGCGTTATGCAGATGAAATCCATTTCTCAAGATGAGTTGTTGCACGGCAGTACTTCATCATGTTTACAATTGATGGTGGTATGGATATGGTTCTCACTTGGGTTTTTTTATAAGTAATGCTGCTTTGGACATTCATGTAGCTGTGATGTCAGTTCTGTTGAATGTGTAGCCCAGCAGTGGGACTGCTATGCCATGTATCACCGTTTAACTCTGTGGACTTGTCAAATTGGTTTCTATACTGGCTGCATCATTTTACCTTCACAATGTACTAGAGTCCAGTTTCTTCCATTCCTCAATATTTTTTTTTTGATTTTCTGTTTTATGATACCATGTGCAAAGTAGTCATTCATGTGGCTTCAATCTTCATTTCTGTAAGGGCAACACTGCAAGACATCATTTTGTTTATTGGTCATGTGGTGTACTGGCTAGTTTTATGCCAGTTTGTCATAAGCTAGAGTCATTTGGGAAGAGGAAGCCTCAATTGAGAAAATTCCCCAACAGATTTGCCTGTGGAAAAGCCTATGGTGCATTTTCTTTATTAGTAATTGATGTAGAATGGCCCAGCCTATTGTGGGTGGTGCTACCCATGGGCGGTTGGTTCTAGGTTCTATAAGAAAGCAGGAACAAGCCTTGGAGAGCAAACCAATAAGCAGTTGTTCCATTCCACTAGAGAACTGCAGCTGATGTAGATTACAGATTTTGATATTGATACCAGAAGTGGGGTGTGGTGGTTTGAATGAGAATGGCCCCCATCTGTTCATATTATTTGAATGCTTGGTTCCCAGTTAGTGGACTGTTGGGAAAGATTAGGAGGTGTGGTCTTGTTGAATTAGGTGTGGCCTTTTTGGACAAAGTGTATCACTGGAGGTGGGCTTTGAGGTCTCAAAAGCCCATGCAGGCCAGGCGGTGGTGGTGCATGCCTTTAATCCCAGCACTCGGGAGACAGAGGCAGGCAGATTTATGTGAGTTAGAGACCAGCCTGGTCTACAGTGCAAGTTTTAGGACTGCCAGGACTGTTATTTTGAGAAACCTTGTCTCAGAGAACAAATAAGACAAACAAAACCCATGCAGGCCAAGTGTCACTCTCTACCTGCCTGCCCACCTGCCTGCCTGCCTGCCTGTGGATCAAGATATAAGCTCTCAGCCCCATGCCTGCCTCCTGCCTGCTGTCACGCTTCCTGCCAAGATGATACTTGACTAACCCTCTGAAACTGTAAGCAAGCCCCCCAATTAAATGCTTTTCTTATATGAGAGTTGCCTTGGTCATGGTGTCTTTTCACAGAATAACGAACATATGGGGGATTGTTGTGTCAGACCTGACCATGTTGTTTTGAGGAGGATTGTGGAAGCACTTTGGAACTTTGGGCTAGAAAAGCCATGGGATGTCCAAAGCTTGGTGAGCTGTTCTGTGGGAGCTTGAAAGATAAGAGTGTTGAGAGAAATGCACGTGATGGAGGCCTGGCTTGTGAAGTTCCAGAGGGAAGTATGAGAGTCACTCAGAGAGTCTACTGGGGCTGTAACATATTTTGAGTTAAGAATCTGTGGTTCTCCTTAGCTGCAGCTTAAGAACCAGCATGAGCAACAAGATACCAGAACCACTAAAGTGAAACCTTTGCTTTGCTGGGATAACTGGTTAGCAGGAACTGAGAAATTAGTGGTGATTAAAAGGAGACCAGCATCGCTGAAGTGAAATCTTCAGGAAGATGTTTTCTCAATGTTAGCACACACAAGTTGTGTTCCAGGAGGTGGCCAACTGCTGTACTTCATGCTGGCAGCTAAACTTGACTGTCTAAGTTACCTGGGTAGTTCTGGTTTTGAAGCCATAAAGGGGTCATGGAAAAGAGCTGAGGCTTGGCACTGTGACAAGGCTGGAGTCCCAAAAGAGAGCCAGTGCGGCCCTGTTGCAGCAAGAGACCCCAGCATTTTGGAGATGCCAGTACCAGGTAATAACCACCAAGAAGAGCAGCCTTGGAGAGGAGCCAGCATGAGCTTAGGAGACAATCTGAATTGGCTGCAGAGAATGGAGCTGGAGAAGTGACTCAGGCCCTTTAGAGGAGGCCAGCAGATCATGAGTGGATCCCAGACATTGGATACTGAGTTGTTTACACTGCTAGAGTTTGATTTTGCTTTGTTCAGATTGTGACTGTGCCCTGGTTCTTCCCTCTTGACATAAGAAAGTGTTTACTTTTTATTTTACAGGAGCCCACAATTTAGTGATTTTACACAGACTTTGGATTTTTAAAGACTGGATACTTTAAGATAACAAATTTTTTATACTTTAAGATAATGAACTTTTTTAAGTGTTTGAATGTTCAAAGACTATGGAACTTTTAAATTTTGGAAGTGTTGTGGGTGTGTTATTTTTGTTTATGCTCTGGAACATTTGTTTAATGATGCAAAGATGTGTTTGATTAAATAAAATTCACCTATGATCAGGAGGCTGAATCAGCAACTAGCTGAAAGGAAGTGGTAGGGAGGAACCAGGTAGAGAAGGGTTTATAAGGAGTGGTGAGGAGAAGCATGAGGGCTTTTTTGGAGGACGAGAGCAAGGAGAGGAGGAGAGCTACTTGCTCTTTGGCCTCTGAAGAGCAGAATTCCACCTTAACCTTTGAATCTTGAGTTCTTTAGAGGGAAAGTGGTTTAGTTAAGTTCTATTCATTGCTTTGAAAGAGGCAGTGCCTGAGGGAACAAAATTCCCTCAAGCCGGGCGGTGGTGGCGCACGCCTTTAATCCCAGCACTCGGGAGGCAGAGGCAGGCGGATCTCTGTGAGTTCGAGGCCAGCCTGGTCTCCAAAGCGAGTTCCAGGAAAGGCGCAAAGCTCCACAGAGAAACCCTGTCTCGAAAAACCAAAAAAAAAAAAAAAAAATTCCCTCAGGCTGTGGGCCCTTAAGCCTAACTGCTGCTGGTAGCAGTGGTGTTACAGTTGCTGATTCGGACAGCTATGACTTAAAAAATAACAACAATTAAAAAAGAGACCAACAATTGGCACCCAATGTGGGGCTCAAATTTCCACAGTGCCTGAGAAAGCTTAAAAAGAAAAAAAAAAAAAAAAGAGGATACAGCTCCTTTAAGAGTTTCTGCCTGCTGGCCAGCCTTGAGCAGCCAGTATGTTAAGAATGAACAAAAAAACTAAGTAAAAATGCCTGCCACAGTGCAAGCATTAGCATTCTAGAGCTCTAGGAAAGTTGAACACAATTCCTGGACCAGGGAATGAACAAGAAAGGAAAGGTTATGGCTGTGTCAAGTTGGTGAGAGGTCAATTGTGCTAGCATTTTTTTAAATCAACTTCACACAGGCTAGAGTCATTTGAGAGGGAACTTTTTGAGAAAATGCCTTCAGAAAATCAGGCTGTAGGCAGGCCTGTGGGGCATTTTCCTAGTGATTGATGAGGAAGGGCCCAGCCATTATGGGTGGTGCTACCCCTGAGCTAGTGATCCTGAATTCTACAAGAAAGCAGGCTCAGCAAGCCGTCAGAACCACTCCAACCCCCATGGCGTCTGCATCAGCTCCTGCCTCCAGGTTCCCACCTGGGTTTTGAGTTCCTGCCTTGGCTTCCCTTCTTGGACTGTGAGTCAAGATATTTAAGACAAATGAACCCTATTTTCCCCAAGCTGCTTTTTGTCATGGTGTTTAATCACAGCAATAGTAACCCTAAATAAGACATGGAACAAGAAAGTATTTAACTTATTTTTCATTTTATAAGAGCTCACAGTTAAGCAACCAGAATTTTAAGGAAGTTTTGGAAATTTTAGAGAAACTTTGAAAGACTTGTATGTATTAGAGATACAGAACTTTTGGAGTGTTTGAATTTTTAAGAAATGTGGATATTGGGGCTGCAGAGATGGCTCAGTGGTTAAGAGCACATACTGCTCTTCCTGAGGACCTGAGTTTGAATCCCAGCACCCATGTCTGGTGGCTTACAACTGCCTGTTGTTACAACGCCTTACAACTCCTCACAGCTCTGACCTCGGTAGGCACTTGCATTCATGTGCACATACCTCTCACACATACACATAATTAAAATAATAAAAATAAATCTTTTCTTTAATGTGGAACTTTTAAGCCATGTGGTCGTGATGCACACCTTTAATCCCAGTACTTGGGTGCAAGAGGCAGGTGGATCTCTGGGAGTTTGAAGTCAGCCTGGTCTATGGAGTGAGTTCCAGGACAGCCAGGGCTACACAGAGAAACCTTGTCTCAAGAAGAAAAAAAAAAAAGAAAGGAAGGAAGGAAGGAAGGAAGGAAGGAAGGAAGGAATAAAAGAAATGTGGAACTTTTTAAGTTACTTGTTTTGTATAATAAAATTGTAAAATTAATATGATATCTTGAGGATGAACAAGAAACAGAAGGTCATGGTTTAACAATAATGTGTTTGTATGTCAAATTAACAAGGAGTCAATTGTGCTGGCTAGCTTTATGTCAATCTGGCACAAGCTAATCATCTGAAAAGAGAACCTCAAGTTGGAACTATGCCTCCACCAAATTGGCCAGTGGCCAGAGAACTTGTGGTACATTCTCTTAATTAGTGATTGATGTGGGAAAGACTAGCCGATCTGACCACAGTTTATGCTCCCTGTGGGCAGGTGCTGCTGGGGTATATAAGAAAGCTGAGCAAGCCCTGGGGAGTAAGCCAGCAAACAGCACTCCTCCACAGCCTCTGCATCAATTCCTGCCGTGACTTCCACGAGTGACAGACTATAAGCTGAAAGAGTAAATAAATCCTTTCTTCATCAAATTGCTTTTGGTCATGGTATCTTATCACAGCAATAGAAACCCTAAGACGCTTGTGTTGTCTTCTTTGGGGAAATGCCTTTTGATAATTTGCCCATTTTCTAGCTGTCTTATTATTGACTTATATAGTACTTATATAGTCTAGATATGTCTCTTATAAGCAATTTGACTCACAAATATTTTCTCCTACTCTGTGGTTTATCTTTTCACTTCTTGAGGTGTTCTTAGAAACAAAACAAAGTTCTGTTCCATAGCCCTGCCTTATCCTTCCTCACTACTTGAACCAGGTCAGCCACAAACTTGCAGCAAACTTCCTGCTTCAGCCCAAGTGCTGAGATTACAGACATACATCATGACTCCTGAATTTTTTTAAAGATTATGTATACAGTGTTCTGTCTGCATGTGTGACTGCAAGCCAGAAGAGGGCACCAGATCTCATTATAGGTGGTTGTGAGCCACCATGTGGCTGCTGGGAATTGAACTCAGGACCTCTGGAAGAGCAGCTAGTGTGCTCTTAACCTCTGAGCCATCTCTCCAGTCCCATTCCTTAAGTTTTTAGTTTTAGACATCCAATTCATTTATTACTCATGCTTTGCTTCATTTTTATAAATTACTTTTGTTAAATGTATGAGTGTATGTCTGTCTTGTGTGCAGTTGTTGGTGGAGACCAGAAGAGGGAATCATATGCCTTGAAGACAGAGTTACAGGAAGTTGTGAGTCACCTGATGTGGATGCTTGAAACTGAAGTAGGGTCTTCTGAAAGAGCAACAAGTACTCTTAATTGCTGAGTCATCTCTCCAGGCCCATGCATCCCTTTTTAATGGGACCAAACCATTAACTGGATACAAAAGATTATTACCAGCCCCAGCACATCTCAGAGCCAGGCGGTGGTGGCGCACGCCTTTAATCCCAGCACTTGGGAGGCAGAGACAAGCGGATCTCTGTGAGTTCAAGGCCAGCCTGGGCTACAAAGTGAGTTCCAGGAGAGGCACAAAACTACACAGACAAACCCTGTCTCGAAAACAAAACAAAACAACAAAAAAACTCCTCCCAGAACCCAGCTCTTGATTCTATCAAGTAAAGATACCTTAGAACCCCAAACGTAACCTTGTCAAAATTACAGCAGACTCTGCAAATGTAAGTTTTCCCAGTGTAAATTCTGAAGCCTGAACTTCTATAGGCCTACTGAGAACTGGAACCTATCAGGACCTATCTTCAGATGCACTGGCCTGAAGCAGCCTTCTTTCTGCTTCGTCTATTCCTGCAGCAGTGGCCCATGTCCCAGTTCATTCTAATGCATTTGTGCACTCTGCTTCATTCATTAATCTTTCCTCAATTCATTGGTCACACTCCTGCTTCTGTTACATAGTCATTTCCTCTGAATTAAAACATTCCTTCATGCGGGGAGGCGCCTAACACTCCAGAAGCTCAGGAACTTCCTGAAACTTACAGGATTCATAGAACCCCTCTTCAGGGCTAGAAAGCAGTCAACAGTTCCTGGGGATGACAGACTCGGATGGAAGCTGCCTGCAAGCTGGGTAAGAAGCTCAAGTATAGCTTTAGTGTGTCATCAGCTTGCCAGAGGCTACCAACCTGCCCAAGGGAGAGATCATGTATGGCTAGCACCCAAGGCAGCATCCTTCAAGCTTAAAACCACCAATCTTGCCCTGCTAGAACCTTTTGTTGCAGCCTTTTCTCCCCAAATTTTAGTTATCTAAATTCAGTGCTCCTAGTCCATGACTAAATAAGCATTAGAGATTCTGGGGAGCCCAATAAATAGTACCTACTTACTTAGAAGGTTCTCAGTCAATAATCCTGAGTGCTTATTTACTCAGGATATGTGGCAGTGTCTGGAGATCTTCTTGTTATAATTGGATGGACAGTGAATGAAGTGGGTATTCTACTCCTATTTCATGGTTAGAAATCCTGACTGCCAAGGTTGAGAAATTAAAAATAGTACCTTCTCTAAACAAATTGAGGATTAAGGTGTAAACAGAGGGGAATTGTATCGCTTTTATTACTGTTATAGATTAGGAGAGCTGAGTACACAGCTCAATGAAGAGTGCTTTCCAAGCATGTACAAGACAATGGATTTGATTCTCAGCTCTGAGGAAAAAACAGACTATGGAACCTAGTAGGCAAGGAGACTCATTCATACAGCCACACGAGCAACTATGCCCCCTCCTAAAAGACAACATACTGAAGTTAAGAACATGTGCTCCCTGCAGGACACTCAGTCTTAGGAGAAAAAAAGGAAGTTGGCAATGACCATGTTTCTCTAGTATTGAAAATAAAAAGGTGAAAAAAGCCAGTGTTATATCATTTAGCAATGTAGTAATGTAAGTCAAATAAGTAACTTGTTTTAGAAATTTAAAAATTGCCAGGCGGTGGTGGCGCACGCCTTTAATCCCAGCACTCGGGAGGCAGAGCCAGGCGGATCTCTGTGAGTTCAAGACCAGCCTGGGCTACCAAGTGAGTCCCAGGAAAGGCGCAAAGCTACACAGAGAAACCCTGTCTCGAAAAACCAAAAAAAAAAAAAAAAAAAAAAAGAAATTTAAAAATTGTTTTTAAAAGCTGAAACACTAAAATTCCTGTTAAGTTCAAGATTTAAAGCACTGAAAACATAAGACCCTAATAGAATGTGTGTGTGTGTGTGTGTGTGTGTGTGTCTATGCCCACGTGCATGCACATGTGTGTATATTCCCCACAGCAAAGCATGTTCTGATCAATTTGGGCCAGATGAAAATAAGGCCTAGGTCAATATAATTACATAAAAATACATTATATCAAAAAATACCACTAGAAGACAAACTATAGGCTGGGGATGTTATTTGCAAACTATGTGACAGAGTGATTTAATGGTTCATCTTAATTTTCAATCTGACGGAAATTAGAATCACCATAAAAACAAACCTCTGGGCATGTACATAAGGGATTTTTATAGATTAAGCTGAGATGGGAAGATCATTCCATGGGCTGAGTTCCTAGCTTGAAAAGGAGAAAGGGAGCTGAGTAGCAGCATCCATTGCTCTCTGCTTCCTGACTGTGAGTGCAGTGTGACCAGCTGCCTCAGGCTACTGCTACCACATCTTCCTTGTGATGACTTTCTTACCCCTGGAACTATAAGGCAAGGCAAGCCCTTCCTTCCTTCCTTAAGTTGCTTTCATCGGGTGTTTTGTTGCAGCAATGGGAAGAGTAACTAATAGAAATAACCTCACAAAAGGTTTTGCAAGTTGTTTTTGTTGTTATTGATGTTAAAGACAAATAGGTAAAAGCTTTATACAAATCTGTGGTAGAACATGCCTGTAATCCTAGTGCTGAGGGGACTGAGGCAGGAATGCGAGTTCAAAACCAGCCTAGAAGGTATGGCAAGACCCTGTCTCCAAAGTGTTGGGGTGAGAAGGCCTCAAATAATTCATAAAATACAAGTCAGTTCAAAAAGGTTTTAAATTAGGTTTTGCTTATCAAAGTGGAAGAAAAAATAGAGGAGTTAAATGTTGATAAGGGTGTATAAGGTATTGAGAAGCTGGAAAAGTAGTGGGATACAAACTTTCTGTTGACAATATGACAAACGTGTACTCTATGAATTTACTCTAGGAAAACAAAAAATATAAAGAGGTAGTTAAAAATTACTATAGCCAATAAGCATAGGCTAAATAATTTATTGTAAAAAATTAATAAAATTTTATAGACATTACTGCTGAAATATTTTACACAGAAGATATTCATCATTTAGTCTTTTTTTTTTTAAATGTACTTACAATGGAACCTAAACATTTAGGATAAGCAAGTTTTTGTTAAAATGTACACACTCAAACAACCTTTGATAGGGATGGGTGCGATCACTGAGTGGCAAAGCCACTTGCTACCCAGCCTGATGACCTAAGTTCAATACTGAGGACCCATATGATAGAAGGGAGAAAACTGATTTCTGCAGTTGTCCTCTGACCTCCATACATGCTCCATGGCACTCAGACACCCACAAATTTACACCCACAGTAACTGTTTTGGTTTTTTTTTTGGGGGGGGGGGTGCAGTTAAGTACAGGAAAAGATGGAGCTGGAAAAATAGCTCAGCAGTTAAGAATACTTGTTGCTCTCAAAAATGACCCCAGTTCATTCCCGGCATAAGGTTCATGATCCCTTGTAACCAGTTCCAGGGGATCCAACACCATCTTCTGGCTTCCATGGATGCAAAGCAGGTAAGTGGTACACACACATACATGCAGCCAAAACACTCACACACATTAAAAAAATAAAAATGTTTTTCCAGTCTAGGAAAATATAAAATGTGATTGCTACTTTTTGCTTACCTGCACTTCTACAATATACATACAGCACATATACTTTGTTTTTAATAGGAATTAGTAAAAACTGAATTCAATGTGGAAAGCTTCATTACAAAGTATCAGACAGAGTTTGAACTCAGTTTTCTTAAGGGATCATTAAGGTTTTTTAAATGATATATTCAAAATCAAAGCTCATTTTGCTTTGGACTAAATGCTGTTTAAGAATTAAGTTCAGGAGCTGGAGAGATGGTTCAGCAGTTAGGAGCACTTGTTCCTCTTGCAGAGAACCCAGGTTCAATCCCAGACCCACATAGCAGTTAACAACCCACCATTAACTCTAGAACCAGGTGGTCCAACACCCTCTTCTGGCCTCTGAAGACACTGCATATGAAGCAGACCTACATGAAGGGAAGATATTCATACACATAGAATAAAAATAAATAAAATATTTATTAAAAAACAAGGATTAAGTTCACTCTTAGCAAAGAGGCCAGAAGACCAGCCATTGGCAGACATCGGCTCAGCTAGCCCTCTTCCTCCCCTCCCCACCCTCAAGCCTCTGAATAAAATGGCATGCCCTCCCCCGAATCAAATAAATGAGGAAGAAAACAAACAGAAATCAATATGAAACCAAGTATCAAAATAACTATATTTGTTCCACTAGATATTTCAACATAATAAATAAAATCACAATTAACCAAAAACATCTTTATTTTTTCAGTCTTTTAAAAAACAAAACAAACCTCTTCCTTTCTCAAAATAACCATGATTAGCTTAGAAAAATGGTGTATATATTCAAAGTATTTCCTTTTAACGGAAACTTCATTTTTATAGACTATAGACATTAAAGGTTTAAGAAAAAGCCAGAATCTAGCATAAGGAAATCCATTCATACTTCAGGCCCTTCTCCTCCAGGAACCAGCTGTATTAGAGAAAAAGAGTTTATTAATAACACTATCATACCACCTAAAAACCCCCACGTGATCCTCATGGACCAAAGCCACCTTTGTCTCTCCCCATCCTTCAATTCCCATTTTCTTCAAGTCATCAATATCTGTTAGTATAAAGATATTATACTAATAATAAACTGATAAACTAAAAGATTATAAAGATTAAGAAGTCAATTAATCTTAAGGACCAATGCTTTTTCAATAGCTGGGTCGGGGCACAGATCACCAAGAGCTCCCTTCCCATCCTCAGCATGTCTAGGCCATGAACGCTGAGCTAAGCAGCTGTTTAGCGAGTTCTGGAATCCCTGCCCCATCAAAGTACACTGAATTCAAATAAAACAGCTTTAACGTCTTACCATTGTTATATTATTTCCATTTAGTAAAATCTGATCTAATTTTGTAATCCTCCTTCCTTCTGGTGTAATTTCACTAAATAAATAGATAAAATAAAGGTCAGGATAAACAAGCATTCAAAGGCAACATTTTGGAAACATTCTCCCTCCCTAAAAACTATTCCTGGGGTAAGGAGACTAGCCTGGTGGCAGAGCACACCAAGGACCTGGGTTCAATCCCTAGCACCAAAACTGTTATTCTAACATATGAATGAATGGGAATTCGTACAATTACAATAATTTTCAGAAATACACTCTGCCCGCTGGTTAATGGTCGCGTAAATATAGTGTACTGTGAAGCTTGTTCACACTAATTTCTTAGAAATTCGGGAATAATAACATTAACATAATAATCCTCTGGCCCAACCTCACAATACAAGTAAATAAAGTTTCAGTATTAAAATAATTCCAACAGGTAATACTTTTTTTTAATCAATCATTCTAAACCTGCTATGGTAGTTTAAATGAGAATGGCCTCCACAGGCTTTTATGTTTGAAAAGCTTGGTCGTCGGTTAGTAGAACCCTTTGGGAATGGATAGAAGGTGTGGCCTTGTTGGAGGTGTGTCACTGGGGGTGGGCTTTGAGGTTTCAAAAGGCTAAGTTATACTCAGTTAGCTCGCTCTGTCTCATGGTTGTTGTCTCAACACGTAAGCACTTAGCTACCGTTCCAGCTCCACACCTGCCTGCTGCTGCCACACTCCCCACCATGAAAATCATGGACTCTAAACCCTCTGAAACTATAAGCAAGCCCACAGTTAAATGCTTCCTTTTATAAACTGCCTTGGTCATGGTGTCTCTTCACAGTAATAGAAAAGTAACTAAGGTACCTGCCTTTAGTTCAAAAAGAGATTTCCTCCCCTCCTCCCCCAATTCTTTAGTTTTTAATACTACTTACAACTCAGTGACATCTTCCAACACCATATCTGAAATTTGTTGTTAAGAAAATAAACAGGGCTGAATTCATTCTGGTTTATGTTTTTGTTTGGTTCCAAATATGTTCAACACAATGGTGCAAATTCAAAAGGTTTGTTGTTGGCAAGAACCCTATCTTGGCTCTGCAAGCATACCTCTTAAAATGCTACGAAGTTCCTGGAAAATAAATTTATTTTTAATGTAATAACCAGAAACACATCATCTGTCTATAGTTCTTATATTAATACATCTTCAAAAACCTGTACCATTACCACTTTTTAAAAGGATACTGACAAAGTCATCAAATCCTAGAAGTGTACCAACAATTTCTTTATCACTCTTCATCACAATGTGAATTCTGGATCCTATACACTTGTCCACGAGCTCTGCAGAAGGAAAAGCGTTGTTTTGCCCACTTATTAGTTCAACAAACATTTGAGTGCTTACTTTATTATTGTCATATCATTAAACAAAAAGCAGTTATTCAATAACTTTACATCGTATACAAATATCTGTTCAACCATTAGCACGAATGTTTGCCTTAGCTTTCACTTACCTCTTTTTTTTTTTCTTTGCTGAAATTAATATGACTGTGACTTTATTTAGATTATTTGGTTAGTATATGAAAATGCTCACACCAAAAGATGGAAACCATGATAGTTTTTCCTTGTGTTTCTACCGATGAACAGTATCTAGCGTATACTGGAGTGGACACCGCAAAGACTTTCGACCACAGCCACATTCACTAACTTCACCAGCGCCAAAACATGACCGGGGAGAGGCATTATTATCGACCTCAGCTTCCTGTCACTTCTCTCACCATGCCTTTACCTCTGTGCCTAGAGACCAACCTGAGCATCTCTGTAGCCAACTTAGCACTCTCCGCACGATCTGAAAGCAGTGGCTGTAATTTAAGTTCATCATTCCACAATACCCTGGCACAGTGAGGGAACCGCTGGTTGAATTAATGAATAACGGGGCTAGTTTCCAGATTTCTCTTTTAAGATTCACTTGTAGACCGTGGCGCCCTCCTCGCACAACCAGATACAACACCGGGTCTACCTAACCTGGTGACCGAAAAGGCCAAACTGCCATTTGGGACGGCTACCCATGACACCTTAACTGGCGGGCTCACAAAGAAGGCCGAGGACGACCTACACCAAGAGGGACCTCCGCCGGCCACCGACAGGCGAAATGGTCTGTCCAAGGGCGGGACGGCCGAGCCCGGAGGGACAGCGACCCAGCCTCGGCCGCCGGCGCAGGGCTGCAGTAATCCACCCGCTCCTCGGGGAAGATTTTTACCTAGTGGCAGGAGCTGAGACGGGTTCGTGGTCGCGTTAGCCGCCATGGCCACGCCGGAAGTGGCATAAGGCCACCGGCGCAGACTTTAAAAGAGCGCGCTTCCGCCCTTTCCATAACCTCCTCAGACGAAACTAATCGGAGGCCGATCTTGCGATCGGGTGGGTTCAAATGGATCACCGAGAGATTCGATAGAATCGTTCAGACCTCTATCCTGACAAGCCTCCTGTGGTGACCCCCAAGTTTTGCTAAACTTGGGAGATAGTTTGCCTTCTCTACTCCGGAAGACCACAACATACGAGATCTCTGAGTCGGCTAGTTTTCCTCTAAAAGGTTGCATCTGAAGCCGGGATCTTTCTTCAGAATAATAAAATCAGTTGAGATTTCTCATCAATTCATTCTGCGTTGTCCTCAACAACTACTCATTTTCTTAAGGAATCTGGTATTTTTAAGCCTAGAGGACTGAAAACCTATACAAAGCATATTTTTAAATCTATACCAGATATTCACAAGTTTTTGTTTGTTTGTTTGTTTGTTTAACTACTTTATACATTTCTTCTTGTCCTTTCTAGAAGTCTAGTTTATCACAGACTTTTAAAATTACTATCAATTACTGATTTACAGGCAACCGCTAGAAGTCACTCCGTGTGTTGATGTGATCACACTTGGAAAACGCGCTATCACACTTCTGTTTTGGAAAAAGATAAAAAGCTGCTGTGTGGAATGGCCAGCAATCCTAGCACTTAGGAGACAGAAGGAAGCCACAGTTGCCAGCATGGACAACTTAGTAAGACCCTGACACAAAATAAGAAATAAAAACTAACGAGAGCTGACACCTAGCTTAGCAGTAGGGTGCTTTCCGAGCATTCATGAGGCCCTGGGTTTGGGCCCTACATAAAAAAAGAAAAAGAAAAATAGAAAGCAGATAAATTCTTTACTTTCGTCTGTCTCATTTGTATATGAGGGACTTAAAGCTAAACAGTCTAAATATGTGCGATCATAATAAACAACACTTATTTTTACAATGTTTGGTAAGCGCTCTTCATTCCTTCATTGAGCAAACAAAAACCCATCGATACTAGCAGCTTGCTGGGTATATAAAGCAATGTACAGAAAAGTCTTCTACCCAAGAGAATGGAAAGAAGGACAAATAATAAATTTCATGTATATAGCACTATGAAATGTAATATATAAAGCAATACCTCTAGGGATCCTGGAAAACTCAACTTCATTCTCAATTTCAAGGCAGTAGTGGCTTTTCTCTCCAACCCCATTCCATAAATCTTGTGCCAGGGCAATTACAAATATACTCTTTACAGCCATCCTTTGAGACAAGAATCTGATTCAGTTTCTTGTGCTTAAAGAAGTTTAATAACTGTCCCATGGCCACACAGAACAGCTTGAAAATCTTCACAGAGGAGCTGACAGGAGTCTAGTCTTACATGGTGATTAAAGGGCGGATAAACAGAGAAAGGGCAGGAGTAGCATTCCAAGCAAAGGGGACATTATGTGCAATCAGTATGTGTCACTTCCAAGCTTCTCTTACTGATCTTGCCTTTAAGCCATACACATTTCTCTTACATTTAGCATAAAACACTTGCCTTCTCAAGTATATTTCCTTAGCAACCTCAGTCTTAACCAATTTTTCTTATTTAACTTTATGATATTCCTTCATGTCCTGGTAAAGATGTTACTCATGTTTCAAGACCCTTCTCAGAGATGATCACCTATTCTGACTTTCATGGTCTTGGTGGAGTCTATCCCTGGCTGGCAGCAGTGTTAATAGTTGTCCGAGTTATTTGGGTGTATTTTTTTTATATAATTATTCAACAAAGCCACTTCCCCTTAAAAGATTGAGTTCTTCAAGACTAAGAATGTTGAGACAGTACTATGATTAAATCCAATGGTTCTGAATTTAGTGACTTTTTTTTCAAATTCAAACTTCACAATTTTTAAAAGCTTTCAAAAAATGTTTTAAGATTACATTTGTGTATACCATGTGAGTGAACATATGCCTCTCTGTGTGTGTGTGTGTGTGTGTGTGTGTGTGTGTGTGTGTGTGTAACAGAGGACAATTTGAAAGAGTATGTTCTCTCCTTCTAGCATGTGAGTTCTGGGGCTCAAACTCAGGACAACAAGCTTGTCAGCAAGCACCTTTACCTACGGAGCCATCGCATTAGCCCCACCACAATTTCTGCTAATTATTTGACTTATGGGTATACTATTTAAGCTTTTTAAATATCAATGTATCTATTAGAAGTAGTGGTGGTAAATATAGTATTATTTTTAATTATTTATTTACATACACACACACATATATATTTATGAGTGTTTTGTTTGCATGTATGTCTCTCTTAGTTACTGTTCTATTGCTATGAAGAGACACCGTGACTAATACAACAGTTACAAAAGAAAGCATTTCACTGGGAACTTGCTTATGGTTTCAGAGGTTTGTCCATTATTATCCCTGCACGGGGTGGGGGGGGGGGGGAACGGCAACATGCATGGCACTAGCTGGAGCAGCAGCTGACAGCTACATCCTGATCCTGAGCCTGGCTTGGCTTTTGAAAACCTCAAAGCCCATCCCCAGTACTTCCTCCAAGGCCACACCTACTGCGACAAGGTCACACCTCCTAATGCTTATAATTCTTTCCAACAGTTCCACTCCCCGGTGACTAAGCATTCAACTATACGACCTATGCAGTCCGTTCTTATTCAAACCACCCAATGTCTGTGCACCACATGTGTGTCTGGTGTCCATGGAGGTCAGAGAAGGCATCAGAACTCCTGGGACTTAAGTCACAGACAGTTGTGAATCATCATGCGGATGCTGGGAATCAAACCCGGGCCTTCTGGACGAGGTGTCAATGCTCCTAACCACGGAACTATCTTTCTCACCCACTGAAAAGATTATGTTAATGATTAAATGAAATAACCTATGAAAATTGGTTAGGACAAGATCTAGCCTAGCAAACTGTATTATATTTGGTGTATTGTTACATATTGATCTTTGTTTCCTAAATACTAACATGATAGTTGGCTTAGGGTAGGGACTACATACAGGTAGCATTATTAATTGCTTGCAACTTTCTCATTTGGGTGACCGGTGAGATGGTTCAGTGGGTGAAGGTGCATTTTGCCGAGCCGGATTACCTGAGTCTAACTCCTGGAGCTCACTAGGTAGAAGAAGTGAACCAGCTCCCAAAAACTGTCCTCCCACTCCAACCAATGAAAAGTAGATGTACAGGGAAGATTATTTTATAACTATAAACCATAGAAAGGCACCCATTTATCTTGCTTGGTGCACTATAGCTACCACATTCCTAGATTTGGTCTAATCGATGTTCTTTGAATTTATTCCATCTTGTTTATGCCCATTGGCACGCTCCTTAATCTTTGTAAGGTTCTAAGCACAGAGTAAGGCTCAACTCATTTATGAAGCCTCCTTCTTTTCTACCGTTACTCCTATTTTATTTTCATCAGAAAAAGAATAATACAGTCCATGCTTTAAGTCTCCCATGACATCAACAAAATGAACACTAGCAATTTTCTATTTGCCATGCTAGGGATGAAAACAGGACCTCATGGATACCGGGAAAGCCCTCTACCAATGAGCCCACTGAGCCTTAGGCTCCTAACCTGTCCTGTTTTGTTTGCTTGGCTGGTTTTCTTTTTGGTTTTTGGTTTGGTAGGGGGAGGTTGTTTTGTTTTGGTGTTTTGCTTTGTTTTGAGACAGGCTCTCACTAAGATACTCAGGCTGGCCTTGAACTCACTCTGTGCCCCTGCAGTCCTTGAACTTTCTTCTCTCCTGCCGCAGTCTCCCAAGTAGGAATTAAATTCCCAAGATGGAATTAAAGGCCTGCACCATTGGGCTTAGCAACATTAGCAATTTTTAATGCCACAAAAGAGAAAAAAAATCTTTTCAGACTCTGGAAAGTGAGCTCATAGCATTCACAAAGTAGAATGAACAAGATCATTGGACATGTTCTTTCCTGAGGCGAGGAACAGCCAGCTGATTCCAGGTACAATTCCAGTGAGTTGGAAATTGGGCCCGAACTCCTTGTCTCAAAATGCACCCCGCACTGGTTCCTTACAGGGCAGGTATAAATGAAATTCAGGAATCATCATAAAGTATATGTATGTAGAAAAGGCTTTTCAAGATGTTATATATTCAGAAAAGCATTTAAATTTCCTCTGAAGTTAAGTATCTTTATATAAACACAATCAAAATGTCCTTTCAAAGTGAAGTACATAAACATACAGGGATTTCTCTAACTAGTATTTCTTTCCAGACTTGGAATCCCCTCCCTAATACTTTTGAAAATAAAAGAAATTGTTTTTCTTACTAAGGCATTTGTCCTTGTGAAGAATATCCTGTTAATGAATTTATTCTACAGTAATGCAATTCACTTAAAAACTAATGCAGAGTCTGGAAAAACGGCTTGGCTGGTAAAGTGTCTACCACCCAAGCAGCAGGACCTGAGTTCAGTACCTAGCACCCATGTAAGAAAATCTGGGAATAGTGACTGACGTCTGTAGTTCCAGTGCTGGGGAGGCAGAGACAAGAGGGGCCCTAAGGATTGCTGGTCCACTCATTTAGCCAAATCGGTGAACTCCAGGTTCGGTGAAAGACCCTGTCAATAAATAAATAAAGTCATTTCTAACGTCATAACTATTTCTCCTGAACAGTGAATTAAATATTGATGTTTACTGGAGACAGAAATCTATCCACACATTTCAAACAAAAGTGTGAAATGAGACTTAATTTTAGCTATGCCAGCTGTGGAAAATATTAACACAGTTTACATCAAGAAAATAGTAAAATTCGGGGACTACAGAGATGGTTCAGCAGTTAAGAGCATAGACAACTCTTCCAAAGGACCAGGATTCAATTTCCAGCACCCACATGGCAGCTCATAACTGTCTGTAACTCCTAGATCTAACACCCTCACATAGACATACATGCAGGCAAAACACCAATATATATAATATAAAAATAAATAATTTGTAAAAAAGAAAGTAGTAAAAATCAAGTAGTTAACATAAAAGGGTAACATGTTAAGAAATGTTAATGTACTCTGTATCCTGGGAATAATGTATTTTTCACGAAACCATGAGCACTGTCAAGAATTTTGTAATATAAAAAGGATATGGATAGTAACATATTGAAAATGTTGTATAGTTTTAGTAGCACTTAAACAATTTACTTTTTGAAATTGTAGTTCATTCAGCAAAGGATTTGGAAACCCTTGGAGCAACAGATCTATTTTGTGCTACTTATAATAAACCCCAGAAGATGCAATGAAAATTGTACACACACACACACATTTAATCTTGGTACTGGAATAATCATTTCACAGGTAAAATGTAAATCTTTATTGCCAAAGATATTATGATTCAAGGCTTACATTGCTTTCAAACTCTTACATATAATTTATGTATTTGTTTTTGCAGGTCTGAGAAGGATTCCCCTGTTTGCCTAGACTGACCAACTCTTGATTGGGAGAAACTTGTCTTTTCTTCCAAACAGGTTCAATAACCATGTCATCTTCTCCTCTCCCTGCCCTAGGCCCTTTAGCCATGTGTGCTCAGTTTCAACGCTGACTACTCGGTACTCTGCCTTTGTTCTTCTTTTCCAGCCACTTTCTAAATTGGCTGATCAGGAGGAGACTGTGAGATCGAATCTCCGCTAAGGAGGACAAGCTAAGCCCCGACCGCCTACACCACCACAACCTGGCCTTAGGAGGACTGAGGCTATCCTGATCCGAAGTCCTTGCTCCTCTGACTTTTGGACTGTGACTCTTCTGGTCTGAAATTATTGTTATTAGTTCTTATTGTTGTTGTTTTATGAGACAAGGTTTCTCTGTGTAACCCTGACTGTCCCGGAACTCTCTCTGGAGACCCTGCTGGCCTCAAACTCAGCAATCTGCCTGCCTCTGCCTCTGTAGTGCTGGGATTAAAGGAGTATGCCACCAAGCCCGGCCGGATCTGAAGTTATAAAGTCCTGCTGGGTCTCTATAATTGGAGTCGTGAACTTCTACCTTGGGAGCACATTTCTAACACTATGTAGCCCAAGTTGGCTTGAAACTTGCAATCCTCCCACCTCAGCCCTTCAAGTTCTGGTTCCATGCATGCAGCCACTGCCTGGGACTGCACATAGAAATTCGATGAAAAAAATTCTAGAACGAAACCAAAGAAAAATCTGTGTAAGCAAAGCAACTTAATTTAGACGTCGAATACACCAGATACCGAACGTCATAAATATGCTTCCTTGTTAACATTTAAAACTCAAGGCTGAGAGATTCCACAAAAAGATTTAAAGGGTGAAGAGAAAACACGTTTATAAAGCAGTAAAACTGAGGGAGGAGGCAGGAGATTTCAAGAAGGAAAAATAGATTTTAGAAGGAAGTGATTTGACGAAGAACGTAGGAAGAAAGGAGCAGGTGTAACCCGCAGCCACACTCAACCCCCTAGGCTTTCCTCCACTACTACAAAAGGTCCCTGAGGGTCAGCATCTGCCCTGCCCAGCTCCACCGGTTCTGTAGGCCGCGCCTTCCTCCTGGAGGCTCCGCCCCTCCTGCCATACAGCCACGCCCCTTCTCCACCGCCTTCCCCTAGTCCCGCCCCCTCCCCGGGCTCCGCCCATGCCGCCTCAGACCCCGCCCGGACTGGGGCGTCCGGGTCCCGCCCCACGGCGCCGGAGGCGGCTGTAGCGTCAGGTGACAGCCCGAAGCTGCGGAAGCGGATGAAGCAGAGCCGTGGAGGCCCTGTGGGGCAGCGCGGAGGTGAGGGAGCTGGTCGGCAGCCCCCGAGCCCGTGGTGCAGCGCACATGCGGCGCTCGGGCTGACATCTGAAGGCCGCCGCTCTGGGTCGTGCGGCCGGGTCGTGCGGCGGTTGGAGTCGCGGTGCGGGCCTGCGGCGGACGCCCATGGAGAAGGCTGGGCGTGAGGGTGACGGCGCCCCCTGCGGGCCCGTCCTGCACATCGTGGTGGTCGGCTTTCACCACAAGAAGGGCTGCCAGGTGAGGACCGGCCCGCGCCTCGGCGCCCGCGGCCTTCTGCGCAATGTTCCCCCCGAGAATTGCATGACGGGCAGCGGGGGTTCGGGCTTAGGGGAAGAATGACGGCCGCTCCTTCTGTTATCTGTCAGTCTTCACCGACCTGCTGCGTGTCTACCCGTAAAGGAAGTCTTGTAGAAAAACTCCGCATTTGAACGCCGGGAGGTGGTGAGCCGTGGGTTTCCACCCGAATGCCCAAGTAGGCTGACGCGCTTGTAGGCGCCTTTTCAGGAGAATCAGCTTCCTTTGTTTATCTCTTGCAAGCCTTAGAATCTGTAGTTTAGGGCTGGCGGTCGGCCCCGCCCCCTTCTCTTGTGCCATTTAAGATTTGATCCTGTCCAGAGCTTTTCTTCTGGTTAGGTTGACACTCCAGATCAGTTGCAGTAAATAAAAAATGTAATTTACCAGGCAGTGAGTGCAAATGGACATGCACGCATTCGCTTCTTAGCTGGCTCTGCAACCCACTGTAAAAGGAGCATTTGCTTTGTGTTGAAGGCAGCGGAGCAAAATAGAACGGGTTGTTCAGTCTGAACAAACACTGGAAGGCAATGATGTCATAATGTGCTAGTGGATGTAGACTGAATACTTAAGGTATTGAAAAAACGATTACTACTAATAGATAACGAAGCATTTGGTTTCTTTCCTAACACAGAGAATGTAGCATTAAAAGACTGACAAAAGTTGAGTTCGTTAGAAGATAACATTAGTGAAGGGAGTGAAGAGGTGTTAGTGGGGTGTGTGTGTGTGTGTGTGTGTGTGTACTGTTAACTTCAAGCCAGGTGTGGTGGCACATGGCACCATCCCAGCAAATGGGAGGCTGAGGTAAGAGGCTTATTTTAAGTTGGGCAGGATACTTAGACCCTGTCTCAAAAAAGAGAATATTAACTTTAAGGTGTTGTATTCTTTTATCTACAGATTAGAAAGATAGAATGGCACTAAAAAGAAAATAGTGTTATTGCATATGATATTAAGATGATTTAATACTTCAGAACTACAGCTTTTGAACTAATTAGTTGCTTTGTAAGATACGAGTAAAGTGACAAAACTTGACAAAAATCTTACTGAAAAAAAAATTGCTGAGATCATAATAAAACACAGCCCTGGAGTTAGAAGTAGTACCCTTGCTTCCTGTGCCGTGTGCTTCATGTGTGTGGCAGTATAGTCTCTCTGGGTAAAGAGTGATGTGGAGCTCTGAAAAGAAAGAAGAAAACATCAGTATTGATAGGCGTTAGAGTCTCCTAATTCTTGCTGTCATTTGAAAGTCTAGATTTTATTATGTTTTCTGCCTGTCTTACTGGTTTTGTTGGTAATATATATTTCTGTAAGGGAAACTGTATGTAGTGCTGCATAAAGATTAGAGAACAGTAAAGGAAAGATACAATAGAACCCTGAATGCTATGTCATTTCTTTGCCTTTGGATTTTGGTTTCAGCACACAGGGTTAAAGTGACTGCTTTTGTAAACTGAGTTCTGTGTAGAAGTCAGGCGGCCTTATAACACTACTCCAAGACCAGCAAATACAAATAGCTTCCTAATTTGTTCTTCTCTGTTTCTTTTGCCAGATAATTTATAATAATTGCAATGAAACAGAAAAATCCTATTTGAATTTTTCCCCAATTGATACTCAGAGTAACCTGATTATCACCTTTGTAAAATGACACCTACCTGGAGTATAATGGAAACAAAGCACTAAGAACCTAATCCTGGGCTGGGGGAATGTAGCTCAGTAGTAGAGTGCTTGCCTAGTGAACACAAGATTCTGGGTTCAGGGTGGATTTCTGTGAGTTAAAGTTCAGCCTGGTCTCCAGAGTGAGGTCCAGGACAACCAGTGCTACATTATAATCAGACCCTATCTTAAAACAAAACAAACAAACAAAAATACTTATTTCTCAGATGCCCTGCTCTTTTTTTAACGTCATACATGAATACTTATTTACATAATTGTACACCTCCTGTTTCTCTCCCAATTCTTCTTGTGTCCCTTCTTCTTAAATTCATGTTTCAACTTGGTTATTGTTACCTCGTGCAAGCCTGTATCCATGAGAGCTCCTGATTGCACACACACACACACACACACACACACACACACACACACTTAGGCTCTTTGGGGGGGCCCACCACCCAGCTCCCAAATAAGTCACACACAGAGGCTTATTCTTTCCTTTTAAATTATCCCATCTACCTTTGCCTTTGGGCTTTTCCTGTTCTCTTACTTCTGTAAATCTTACTCTTACTCCATGGCTTGCTGTGTAGCTGGGTGGCTGGCCTCTGGACTCCTCCTCCTTCTATGTCTACTTCTTGCCTTGATCTCCCAGATTTCTCCTATATATTCTCTCTGCTTGCCAGCCCTGCCTATCCTTTCTCCTGCCTTGCTATTGGCCATTCAGTTCTTTTTTAGACCATCAGGTGTTTTAGACAGGCAAAGTAAAGCAGCTTCACAGAGTTAAACAAATGCAACATAAACAAAAGTAACACACCATAAAATAATATTCTAACTCACACACGTAAATTTAACCTGCTGAGTCCATTTGATGTTGCTGGTGTGGTGTGTGTGTGTGTGTGTGTGTGTGTGTGTGTGTGTGTGTGTGTGTTTAGGGTTGACCACTTTGAATAGATAACCTATCAGGGACTTGTCCCTGGAGAGGACTGAGTCTCTGTCTCTCAGCTCCATTAATAGCCCATAGCTTTTCATCTAGGGGTGGGGTCTTGTGAGATTTCCCCATCCACTGATCTACTGTTGTCATTGCGCAGGTCCTGTTTAGGCAACCGTGTTACTGAGATTTCATGTGTGTAGCTTCCCTGTTATATGGAGATGTCCTTGTCCTCTGACTCTTAGACTCTTTCTACCCCTCTTCCACCATGTTCCTTGTGTTGTATATATCAGCTGGGGTTGAGTACCTCATGGTCAGTTCTCTGCGTTCTGACAAGTTGTGGAGCTATACGTACTAGGCTGGGCCAGCCCACAAATCAGATTGCCATAACCTTTTGTTAAATAATCAAATATGTATCAGTCAAGCTCTTTAATTTTGTTCATAGTTTTAAATTTTTAAACATTGTAGTTGGATTTTTCTTTGGGCTGCCAGCTTAAAAATAATGATATAGAGACTTATTAATTATGAAAGCTTGGTCTTAGCTTGGGCTTGTCCCACTAGCTCTTATAACTTAAGTTAGCCCATTTATATTAATCTACATTCTACCACATGGTGTTACCTCATCTCTGAACTGCCCATGCCCTGCTTCCTCCAAGTCTGGCTGGCAACTCCGCCTTTCTTCTTCCCAGAGTTCTCTCTCTGCCTGGAAGTCCGGCCTATACCTCCTGAATAGCTATTGGCCATTTAGCTCTTTACTAAAGCAATCAGAAGGAGCCTTAGGCAGAGACACATCTTTACAATGTACACAAATATCTGCAACACTTTGTTATTGTGTGTGCAATGTTCATGGAATGGGGGCGTGACCCGTGTGTGGAAGTCAGAAGACAACTTTGGCGTCAGTTCTCTCCTTCAGCATTTACCTAGGTTCCAGAGATTGAATCCAGGTCTTCATGCTTGCCTTGTCAGGCTGCAAGCACCTTTACCCACTAGGCCATCTGACCACCCTACATTTTTGCCTTTGATCTCTTGTCTGATAGAGCTCCTGGTCTGTATACATAGCTAGCAACTTTAATTCTTTTTTGGTTTTTCAAGACAGGATTTCTGTGTGTAACTGTGGCTGTTCTGGAACTCACTCTGTAGATCAGGCCGGCCTCAAACTCACAGAGATCCTTCTGCTTCTTCCTCCCAAGTGCTGGGCTTAAAGGCGTGCACCACCACCTCCCAGCTCAACTTTAACTCTTGAATGGTTTTACCAAACTGTATTTCTTTTCTTTCTTTCTTCTTTGACAGCATCACATAAATATATAAAGTCTTTAGGTCATTTTCATCCTCCATTATTCTTTTTCATGCCCTCCGCTCCTGATGAACCCTTTCTTCTCAACAAGTGTTCCTTCATGTTTTGTTTGTTGTTTTTGTGTGTGTGACTCACTGCACAAGCATGAATGGAGAAGTTATTCACTGAAACTTGGGCAGCTTAATGGCTATACCACTAAAGAAAATCCCCCAGCAACTATAACTGCCAATAGCTCCTCAAAGATGGGTGGGGCCATATGACCCTCTCCCCGTGACTCTGTATTTCATTTTCTTTTTCTTTCAAGATTTATTAATTTATTTTGTTTGTATATGTGTGTGCCTGGGTGTATATATGTTCATATGCATGCAGGTGCCTGTGGAAGCCAGAAGAGGGTGTTAGATTTCCTGGTGCTGGAGTAACAGGCACTTGTGAGCTGCTTGATGTGGGTGCTGGAAATCGAACCTGAGCTCTTTGGAAGAGCAGCAAGTACTCTAACCTCTGAGCTCTCTCTCCAGCCCCACTCTGTATTTCTGGGGAGAAGAAAAAGCAGAATTGCAAAACAGTTGGAACTTTACCAAGGAAATTGGGGTTTCCTCTTGTGGGTTTTTAGTCTTTTAATAAAACAATTTAAAAACTGACTCAGAAGGAAGTTTAAGGACCATTTTTTAGAGTTTGAAAAAAAAAAATGAGCAGAATGGTGGTGGCGCACACCTTTAATCCCAGCACTCAGAAGGTCAGGCAAATCTCTGAGTTCTAGGCCAGCCTGGTCTACAGAGAAACCCTGTCTTGAAAAACCAAAAGAAAAGGAAGAAAGAAATGAACAAACAAGATCAACAAGCTATACATTTTGGCTTCTGCCAGGGAAAGGAGATGGAGAACAGGAAGAGAGAAAGTCATGCCTTTTTTTTTTTTTAAACTACATTTTAATTCTATTTTGTATGTGCATGGAGGTTTTACTTTCCTTTTACTATGAAGAGCTACCTACAGTTAATGGATGCTTAGAGAGGTAGACTCAGTCTTCTTCAGGGACAAGTCCCTGATAGATTATCCATTCCAAGTGCTCAGCCCTAAACACGTATACATAACAGCAACACTAAATAGACTCAGCAGGTTATATTTATATGTACATTTGCACTCGTGTGTGTGTGTGTGTGTGTGTGTGTGTGTGTGTAACAATAATAAAGACAAACTCATGAGGAGAGGGAAGAACATGGAAGGAGTTAGAGTGGGGGGGGTGGGAATTATGTAGATACAGTACTCATACATGACTTTTTAAAAAAAAGTTGGGCATAATGGCACGTGACTTTAATTCCAGCACTTGGGAGGCAGAGACAGGTGGATCTCTGAGTTCAAGGCCAGTCTATTCTACATAGTGAGTTCCAGGCCCTCCAAAACTACATAGTAAGACCCTGATTCAAAAATAAATAATTTTTAAAAAACCAGTGGCAATCTGACAATTATAGTTTATATACTGGAACAAATAAAAGTCTGGGATTTACTATAGAAACATATACAGATTATTTCATATCAAATAGTCTAATTTTAGGTAACTTATAAAGGAAACAACTTGGAAACAGTTCTCTCCTTCCTTGGGCATCCTGGAGATTAAATTCCAGTCATTAGGCTTGATGCCTTTAACCTTCTGAGCTATCTCATAGGCTTTGAAAGTCATTCCTTTCTAATTAGACTCCAAGAAACCAGGAGGGTTCAGCCATGGAAGTCAGCAAACAGCTATAAATTTTTTTTATAATTTTTATAGGGAGGTAGAGGGGTCTTCATAGAAAGTGAAAAGGCCCAGAGGGTTTGAGCAGGTTTTGGACTGTATCCAAAGAAGAAACAGGTAGAAAGAAAAAGTTAGACTGATTGGGTTAGAAAAGCTAGCAGACTTAGTAGTACTGCATCATGGAAGGGCTGTAAGCAACTTTTTGGGAGTGGGACTTCTGGGAGATAAGAACATGATCTCATTAGGGGATAACTTTTCCCAACTCCACAGCACACCTTCAGGTGAACCAGCTTTCCTACGGAGCAGTTTTCTGGCCAGGTGATTGACAGACCAGGCACACAAGTGGAGGTTAGAAGACAGCTTGGGGAGCTAGTTCTCTCCTTCCACTGCATGGACTTCAGGGATTGAATTTAAGTTTTCAGGATTGACTGCCAGTGCTGTTACCTGCTGAGCCATTTTACTGGCCTGGATTGATTCTTAAGAGAGAATAGTATATAATGTTCTAATCTTTGGAACACATCAGAATGTCATGTCTCCACCTAGGACCGGAGGCATAATTCAGATTCTGTTATTTTGACCCAGAGAAGTAGCTTTCCCTTAATGGGCCTCAACATAGCCTTCACTGTTTTCATATGTTATTTTAAACCCTAAGGAGTGGCAGTTGTGATGTTTCCTATTAGGTAGCTAGATAGGAATTAACAGGCTTAGAGGCAGTTGAGGATATATCCTCCCCTCATACCCAGCTTTGGACCCCATCTCCTGTTTCTTTGGTAACCACTAGAAAAGGGCACCCACATGGTGTACTTACATGCATGCAAGTAAAACACCTGTACACATAAAATAAGAAAGAAAAATTATTCTTTGTGATTTAGAGCATCGTTATTGTTTCTGCTTTTTAGGAGTCAGCCATTGTTGTCTTCTTTCCTCCTGTTACCACTTCAGAATAAATGTATAAAATAACAGAAATCAGGGTGGGTCTGGCCATGTGAATTGGTTATTTAAAGAGAGATACTTGAAGTTTTCTTGGTTAGCTTTATACTTTTGGGGAGCATTAATGTCTCCCTCACACTGGTGTGTGTTAATGCCTCACCATGTTCTTTGATCCCTAAATTTCACTTAAATTTTGGTCCATGTATTTCTACTACTTACTAGTAGGTAATAATCAGTGTAAATGTTTCTTAATCTCTGGAAGCTTAATGTCCATGTTTGATCTCAGATTCTTACCTATTCTTCAAACCTATTATTAGTTACCCAGAGTTAGCACCAAACCCCACAGTTTAAAGGCTTGGTTCCATAAGATTATTACATTATTAAAATGCCAGTTACAGGTCCCAAGGACCCAGGCCACTTGAATTTCTGTCCAGCTTAGCCCTAAATTCAAAGGTTCCCACAACCGTCAACTCAAGGATAGCCAAGTGAAGAGAATAGTACATAAAGCAGGGTATGAAGGAGAGACAGGGAGCATCCGTTCCCTCCCTGCATCTTCACGTACTTAGCAACTCAGGAGCTCTCTGAACCCCACTGTTAAAGGATTTAAAGGTTTCATTACATAAGCATGATTGGTTAACACATTGGCCATTTAATGACTGAATTTAATCTCCAGGCTCTCTCCCAGGGACAAAATATAGGCTTGAAAGTTCTATCTTTCTAATCAAGGTACTGTCTTTCTGGTGACAGCCCTTATCCTAAAGATAGCTTAAGCATAAGCTCATGTGTATTGGGACTCATTATAAATAATTTATGGCTCAGGAAGTTCCAAGCATTTTAGGATCTTTGTTGGACGAACTAGTAGTATTTTTATTATGCCACATTTGAAAAATGATAACTAGTTTATAAAGCTGTTTAAAAAACTTCTAAAATAACAAGAGAGTTTGCCAAACAAATAAATAATACCATGTAGCTATTAAAATTGTATGTGTCCATGTAGAAGGAGGTTACCTGTTTGGAAATTAATTAGCAAATTCATCTATTTGTATATTCATCTATATGTATTTTCAAGTACAAGTATCTATTAGTAGCAACTTTACCAACAGGAAATAAGAATTCTAAAACTGCCAACATAAGGCATGCAGTCTACAATGTATTGGATGAGTTATGATCCCAAAGTTGGCTGTTTGAGTCTGGACCACATTTTCCCAAAGAAACTGTGTTATAAACACTGTGAACCTAAGTCATCCTAGCATAGCCTTAATTTCACTTTCAGAATTCTTGAGTATGTATAGTAGCTAAACTATTTAAACGTGCTTATGAGAGTTACAACTAGATACTTTAAATCAGCAGGGAACAGTCTATAAACCTTCTCTTCTCTTCTGTGCTTGGGTTTGCCAGTAATCTCCAATGGCATTGTTCAGGGTTTAAGAGCATTGTTGTTTGTCAGTATAAGATTCTTCCTTTAATCACCATTTGGCTAACATTCTTTTCCAATTTAGGTTGAATTCTCTTACCCACCACTGATTCCAGGAGATGGACATGACAGCCACACTTTACCCGAAGAATGGAAATATTTACCTTTCCTTGCCTTACCAGATGGTGCACATAACTATCAGGAAGGTATGTCATTAAATAGTAGACCAATTACTAGGTGCAATTTTTAAAATTTTTGCTATAACAGTCTTGAATACTTTGGAAAATGAAAGCCTTTGGACTTATTGTGATTACTTATAAAATGTGTATGTGTTGTTTGGAAGTGAGGCATGCACTAGAGAAGCTTCAGAGACTGCTGGACCTATTTTTATGGTCAGTGACTCTTGGCTCCTCTCCTGTCCAGAGCACTCAGGTATAGCCATAGCGGGATAGCTGCCGATGGGTTCATGCCTACAATTCTGTCAGACTTCAGATTCCACTCAGTGGCAGAAAGGAAGAGTTAAGTGCACTAGCAACACATGGCCTGGAAATCTCTAGTTTCAGACTTCTCCTGTCCACCTGAATGCAGTGGAGATTGTTTCTTTGACTCTGTAGCCATGCTGCAACCCTGTACTTTAAAAGTTGCTTGCTTGCCTGAAAATGTTTGTGTCCTCAGAGAAGAGTGGTGACATTTTCAGAGTCTTCTACCACCATATGAGAGTGCTTTGCCAGACCTAATAAAGTACTATTTTACTTTGATTAAACCAGATTCAACATAATTTGACTATGTGTTTTCCTATTGCAATATTTAATATTTCTCTTATAAAATAAATCAAATGTTACTATACAGTTTAAAGTAAGTTTCATTGGATGGATATGTAACCTCAGAAATACATTTCTTCCTAACTTTTTTGTTATGGATGCTTTTAATCTGGTGGAAGAGTTAAATTAAAATTATAGGGAATATTTTATAAGTTTTTTTATGTTTATATGTATGTTCAGTTTTGTCTACTTTTTATTCTAAAGTCATTTGGAATAATGACAGACACTTGACTTCTAAATACTTTAGTACATGTACCCCCTAAGAATATAATCATTCCCCAGCATCCAGTTGTATTATCATAGCTAAAAGATCTAACAGCAGTTCCATAATATCATCTCATATCCAGTTTATGTTCAGATTTCCCCAGTTTTCCCAAAATTTCTTGAATCCACTCAAGATTCACATGTTGCCATCAGTTTTTGTGACTTGACTTTCCTTTAGTCTGGAGCAGTCCCTGCATGTATTTTCTGTAATTGTACAGTCAATTTGACCTGTTATCTCTTAGGTTTTGTGACAGACATGTACTATAAAGATGGGGGGGGGGAGTTTATGATGCTAGAAATAAGTATCACATGGTTCCTGGATGTGTCATCATTTGTGTGTTAATGACTGCATTATAACTTCATATTTGATTGTTCAGTAATGAGTAATTAATATCACTGTTTACATTTTTCTGTGTATCTCTTAGATACTGTGTTTTTTCACTTGCCACCCAGAAATGGAAATGGAGCCACAGTATATGGTATCTCTTGCTATCGACAAATTGAAGCCAAGGTATGATAATTGATGGTGGAGCAGCATTAGGGAAAAGCTCCTCCAACCCCTGCTTAGATGTTGGTCATTTGGGGAATCACAGTCTTTACTTTTTTTCTTTTTTCTTTTTTTTTTTTTGTGTGTGGTTTTTTTTTCCGAGACAGGGTTTCTGTGTGTAGTTTTGTGCCTTTCCTGGATCTCGCTCTGTAGACCAGGCTGGCCTCAAACGCACAGAGATCCGCCTGCCTCTGCCTCCCGAGTGCTGGGATTAAAGGCATGCGCCACCACCGCCCGGCCACAGTCTTTACTTTTAATGTAGTACAGCTGTGCAAGTACCTGAAGAGGCCAGAGAGGGTGTTCAGTCCCATAGAGCTGAAGTGATGTGAGCCTGCCCAAGTGGGTTCTGGAACAGAACTGGGGTCCTCTGCCAGAGCAATGTGCACTTCTAACTGCTGAACTCCTAATTTTTAGGTTTTTGAGTAACCTCCATTCTGGTTTCCATGGCCATAACAATTTGCTCCCTTACTAGCAGTGAGTGAGGGTTTCTCCTTCTCCACATAGGTACCAGCATTTGTTATGATTTGTTTGTTTGAGATTTTTATGGTTTTTTTGTCATACTTTTTCCCCCTTTGGTTTTTTCGAGACAGGGTTTTTCTGTGTAACAGTACTAGCTGTCCTGGAACTCATTTTTTAGACCAGGCTGGCCTCTGCCTTCCAAGTGCTAGGACCAAAGGCATGCGCCACTACCGCCCAGCATCATGCATTGTTTTTATAAGCATATTTAAATTTACATAATGAGAACTAATGAAAATGAAGGCATCAAAATCACATTAAAAATTAAACTCAGTGGAAGTGGTTAAATGTATAGAAATGTACAAAAAGAGAATATCACAGCATTTTCAGTAGCATTACTAAGGGAAAGAAGAAATACATCCAGAAGTATTTGAGCATCAGTACCTAACAACACATTTGTGGTATGGTGCCTTTTTTTTATCTCTCCTGACTAGTTTAGAAGTCTACTTTTGCAGCTATGAATCTAGCAACATTAGTTTTTTGAAGGCTCCCATTTGCTTGGTAGATTAATTTCGATCCTTGTGACTCTCAATTTTTGGATGTCTGGCAGGTGTGTTTTTAGGAGATAGCAAATCTTGTTTTTTAATCCAGTTAGTTTTTATGTGTTAGTTCTCATTGAAGGGTTGGTCTGGTATGTGACTTGTACATAAAGCAGTTTCTAGCCTGTAAATTCCAGGGCAGTGGGGATTGTCCCTTCACTGTTCTACCCAGTGCCTAGCTACTGACATTCAGAGCAAGGCTAGCAGGTATGTTCAACTGCCGTAGCTGAGATTCACTGTGAAGTTCTTTAATTTAACTGAATGCAAGATTTTTTCTATTTAATTACTGTGTTCATATTGTAACTGTTTATAAATGCAGCTGTGAAGTATTTCTAATAAATAACTGTTTGCTTATAACAGGCATTAAAAGTAAGGCAAGCCGACATCACCAGAGAGACTGTTCAGAAAAGTGTCTGTGTTTTAAGCAAGCTGGTAAGAGATCTCATAACTTACTTACATATAAACACTCAAGGCAGCACTTTTTCTTTAGACCAAGGAATGTATGAGAATAAGGACTTGCTAAAATTAGTCGAGTGCCTACTGATGTGCTCCTGTGTCCTCTGCTTCCAGCAGTTTGCTCTTCTGTGTAGTCTCCTGAAGATCCCAAGATGAACACGTGGACATTTAACCCAAAAAAGCATCTGTTATAGTTCATTTATCTATTTTTGTTTGTCCCCAAGACTTTGGATAAATGCTATTTTAATAACTTTAAAAAATATCATAATTGCTCTCACTTTATTTGTAATATAGAAGTTCATGACTATTGCAGTGAAGACATTTAACCTTAATATATACTTTAAATTTCAGAATGTTTGAGAAAAGCCAATGACATGGTCAAACTGTACATACTATAACAATATTTCAGAGTTGTGTTTATTGTAGGTGCAT
Organism: Peromyscus eremicus; assembly: GCF_949786415.1. Classification (NCBI taxonomy): domain Eukaryota; kingdom Metazoa; phylum Chordata; class Mammalia; order Rodentia; family Cricetidae; genus Peromyscus; species Peromyscus eremicus. The sequence continues at coordinate 72,650,389 of NC_081418.1, forward strand.
AGTTTTCAAGTTGACATTAACAATTACACACTTAAACATGTATTTTATTTTCTAAATTGTACTACTAGTGCGAAGGGAGGAGTGCATGCCACAGTGCACATAGGAAGGTCGGAGGACAACTTTGTGGAGTCACTTCTCTCCCTCTGCCTTTATGTAGGTTCAAGGGATCAAACTGGGGTCATCAGGGTTGTATCATCGGGTTGCAAGTACCTGTATCAGCTGGGCCAGTGCCATTGCCCCTATTTTAACATCATTTTGTTTTTAAGACAGAATCTTATATGGCCCAGGTTGGCCTGAAACTCTTTATATAGCTAAGACTTTGAACTCCTGATCCTTCTGCCTCCACTTCTAGAATTACATGTGTGTGTGATCGCACTCAGCTTATTTTTAATTTTTAAAAGAAAATAAATGACTGGGGCATTTATCTATTATGCAAGTCCTAGTTTCGATCCCCATCATCACAAAGGAAGAGTTGGGAGAAGGGTCAGAGAGAGGAAGGAAGGAAATACAAATTCAGTGACATTTTTGGTTTTCATAGTCCTCAGTTGATAATTTACAGTATTCGATGCCTATTGATAATAAGATAATGACACCTTTGTATCAAATGCCTAATTCTGCAGTAAAATTTAGTTTTCCCCCCAAAAAATCTTCATTGTGGGGAATAGTTTAGATTTATATCATGTTAATTATCTATATTTTATGATTACTATCATAGCCATTCTGCAGTCACTCCAAACCAAAATTAAAAATGTTTTATTGGCCCATAAAACATTAAAGCCCATTTACCAATGTAGGCTTGTCTGATTATTTCTTGGGAACTTATCTAATTTTCTTATCCACAGGCAGTTTAAATACTCTTTGTATAGCCGGGAATGAGATTAAAAGTGTGTGCCACTTTTAATCTCAGTACTTGAAACAGAGGCAAGCAGATCTCTGAGAGTTTAAGGCCTGCCTGATCTGTATAGTGAATTCAGGCAACCAGAGTTACATAATGAGACCATGTCTCAAAACAAACAACAGGTTTTAGCCCGGTGGTGGTGGCACAAGCCTTTAATCCCAGCACTTGGAGGCAGACGCAGGTGGATCTCTGTGAGTTTGAGGCCAGCCTGGTCTACAGAGAGTTCCAAGACAGCCAAGCTATGCAAAGAAACTCTTTCTTGAAAAGCCAAAAAATAAAGTTTTGTATAATGTAAATCGACGTTTGCAAGATAAGATTTATTTGGGATTTTATTACTATCTGAAAAGTAAGAGGGCAAGGAAGAAGAAAAGATGGGAGAAGAAACCATGAATTAATAATAACTTATATATAAAATATTCTTTTTTTTTCTTGCAGGAGCAAATAGGTTTTCACTATTGTAGCCCTGGCTGGCCTTGAACTCACAGGGTTCCACCCACCTGCCTCTGCCTCATGAATACTGGGATTAAAGGTGTGCACCAGCATGCCATGCCATATCATAATAACTCTAAGTATGATATAATAATAATAATGCAGTTTCTAGATGGATAGCCTGAAAAATATATCTCAGTTAATTTGTGTACAGGACCAGTTAACCAAAACATAGGATATTGTATGTGTAAGTAGATACATGCTGAAAGGCTCCTGAGTAGTCACCTTGAGAGGGCAGTTTGAATAACAGAGACCACCTATGTCTGTCTGTGTCAGTGTTAATTCTTACCAGACATTTTATATAACATTGTCTTTCTTATTTTCCTAACAATGTTGAGATATCTTTGTTCGTCTCATTTTACAGATAAACATATTTTAGAGTAACAATATCTAATTCTCATATATGTGAGACTACTAAGTTTAAAAATAGGGTAAAAATCCAGTTTTGTCTGCCTCTAAAAGAGACATAGGAATGGGAACAGCTTACTTAATCAGAAAGGTCCACATGTTCATAGTGCATTGTAATGGATATGAAAATGTAATGATATTGTACTTAATGATGATATTCGTACATGTATATGGATGGGGACTGTAACAAGTCTTTCTCCGTCCTGCCAGCCAGCTCCCAAATAATGAGACTTATTCATTATGAATACTTGGCCTTTAACCTTAGGCTTGTCTCAACTAGTTTTGTTTTTTGTTTTGTTTTGTTTTGTTTTTTGGCTTTTTGAGACAGGGTTTCTCTGTGTATCAGCCCTGGCTGTCCTGGAACTTGCTCACTCTGTAGACCAGGCTGGCCTGGAACTCACAGAGATCCACCTGCCTCTGCCTCTGCCTCCAGAGTGCTGGGATTAAAGGCGTGTGCCACCACTACGTGGCAAAACACGCTTTAAAAAAAAAAAAAAGATTTATGTATTTATTTATTGTGTATACAGTGTTCTGCCAGAGTGTTTGCCTGCAGGCCAGAAGAGGGCACCAGATCTCATCACTGATGGTTGTGAGCCACCATGTGGTTGCTGGGAATTGAACTCAGGACCTCTGAAAGAGCAGCTAGTGCTCTTAACCGCTGAGCCATCTCTCCAGCCCCTCAACTAGCTCTTATTAAATTAATCAATTTATATTAATCTATGTTCTGCCATGGGGCATAACCTCTCTTCCATCTTGCACCTCCTGTTTCCTCTGAGTCTGGCTAGTGACTCTACTTTTCTTCTTCCCAGAGTCCTCTGTCCCAATAAGTCCCTACTAACTTCTCCTGCCTAGCTGTTTTATTGGCCATTCAGGTCTTTATACCAATCAGAAGGCGTCTTGGCAAAGACACATATTCACAGTGTAAACAAATACTCTGCAGCAGGGGACTAGTTCAGTATTACTTGTATTCTAAAAGGGACACATAAAGAGAATATGTCTCAAGAATGTTAAAGGGTTGCCGGGCATTGGTGGCGCACGTCTTTAATCCCAGCACTCGGGAGGCAGAGCCAGGCGGATCTCTGTGAGTTCGAGGCCAGCCTGGTCTACAGAGTGAGTTCCAGGAAAGGTGCAAAACTACACAAAGAAACCCTGTCTCAAAAAACCAAAAAAAAAAAAGAATGTTAAAAAGTGGATATGATCCATTTTGGGTAGGAAAAATAAGAATTGAGGAATAACTTTAAGTATACAAAATAGTATTATTGTAGAAGACATAGACTAGGTGCTCTCACCTTTCACAGATAACAGGAAAGAAAGGGTGTAAACTTAAATCAAACCAAGTGCTCAACTTGGTGTAAGAACCAGGCTGTTTGAGGATGATTAGATATTACCACAACAGAATGAAAGGCAGTAGCTATTGACATTCTTGTTATGTGCCAGAGACTCTGTTAAGTGCTTTACCTATTATTTAATCCTTAACACAGCCATAGAAGTTGCACCTTTTTGTGTACAGGGTCAGCTTGGTGAAGAGGTATGGAAAGGTTAAGGGCCCCTAATTAAGTAGCTGAAAGATGGAGCCAGGCCCAGAGTCGTAGCCTGACTTACCACCTTGCCAAGATAGCTTTCACTTGCTGCCAAAGAGTGAGACTGTGTGATATAACAGATATGTATGTGGGTCCTGTAGTTGGTATTACTAACTTTCCTCCCTGATATCTTCAGATTACAAGGTTGTAGGGATTTGTTGGTTTCTTTTGTTTACTATGATCAACCTAATGATGGTTTCTCTTTTTCTGTAGCCTCTTTATGGCTTACTTCAAGCAAAATTGCAACTCATTACACATGCATATTTTGAAGAGAAAGATTTTTCCCAAATTTCTATTCTAAAGGTAACTAATTTCCTTACAAATATGTTTGATGGAAGGTAGCTTAATGAATCGGGTAGCTCTTGTAGTAGTACTGTGAAGGACAGTTCTTGATAGTTTAAGAAAAACATGGTGTGAAAGTCCATTTGCTTGGGCCTGAGGAGATGGGTCAGTGCTTAAGAGCATTTGCTGCTCTTGTAGAGGAACCAGGTTTGGTTCCCAGCACCCACATGGTGCCTCACAACCACCTAGGGATCTGATAGATATCTTCTTTGGCTTCTTCAGGGACACACATGTACATTAATAAAAAATTTTTAATTCATCTTTAAAATAAATAAATTTAAAATAAATCTTTATTTAAAATATATTTGCATTAACCATTGATATTCTAATGAGATCTACCCAAGTACTAAACTCAAACTGTCCTTGAGGAGGGAGTGACTATCAACAATTAGTATGAATGCCTCTTACAAGGAGTAGTGTTTTGCTATGGCATTGTGTCTATAAATTTGAGTATCTAGCTTCTAGTTCCTGGTATTTTATTGAAGAAGGATAGCATATTTTTCTCAAGACTGGCATTAGTATAGAGTTCTGGATCTGTCCTGGGCCTGGGTAGAGTTGGGACAGTTAGGATTTTAGTGAGGAGGCAGGGGGAAGGTAATTTACACCACTGTTAAAGCTCTGGAATGGATCAAAAAAGAAGGAGTATCCTGAGTAGCTTTTTGTTCTTTTTGCTCCGGTAATTCTCCTGATATTGTTCATGTCTACAAGAGAAGGAATGAGTTGAGTGCCCCAAACTAGTAGGTTTCAGAGACAATGGTTGCTTAATTTAGTAGGTGGCAGAATAACCTACACAATCCTTTTCTGATCGTCGTATTTCTAGGAGCTTAGTGTCTAAAGTGACAGTGAAAGGTTCTAAACTCGGTCTGCATTCCGCAGGAGCTCTATGAGCATATGAACAGTTCCTTAGGAGGGGCCTCATTGGAAGGATCGCAGGTGTATCTTGGTAAGTAACTTGCAGGTCAGAAGCTATGTCCTCAAAGTTGGCTGTGGCCAAACTGGGTTGCATGTAACTGGTCATGATCAGAACTGTCAAGCATATGTGCATTTCATTGAATACTATACAAATAATTACTTACACAATCTTTGTGTGGTATCTAAGTTCTTAAATTGACTTCTTCCTTACATACCCTCTTAGCTAGCATTCATACAAGATTGATCATTAGCTTATGCTGGTAGTGACAGTTACAGGTATTGCACAGGTGAGTTTCAGCTTTTTGAATAGTACTGAACTTCTTTCTGTTAATGCTGATCAGCATAATTACCAGTAGGATGGGGGGTGGGGTGCTGCTTAGCTCTTGACTGAGATTCTTCAACTTGGGGATTTGTTAAATGTACACTATTTTGACAGCTCAAAACATCCATTGTTACCTGAGGTACTCAATAAATATTCTTTTGTGGTAAAAAGAGTTGTAATGCTATGGTGATGTGTGTTTCCTCCGTTTCCATTTCAATGTGAAGTAGCCAATACTAGTGCAGTTTTAAACAGAAAGTCAGCTAGATAGTCCTGTTCTGAGAATGTATTTATAAATTGTTTTCTCTTTTACTGTGTTGTTTGAGATGGATGATTGGAAAACAGTGTGATTCAGAAATAATAGTATATGTAATACAGTGACCAGAAGTCATGTTTAAATGACTGGCTGCCACTATGGTGTAAGCTTAATGATTTTTAAACTTCTGTGGTTTATGTTTGTAGAACAGAAGAAGTATTAAACCCAGTGTTTAAAACAGTATTCACTAATAGTGTATAGATATAAGTGTATTTATATTGCAGTTAATAAAATTTAAAAGCCACATTTGAAGTGCTCAGTGGCTAATGTGTCTGACAGGGCATATTTTAAACATTTTCATCCTTGGGGAAGATTCTGTTAAATAGTACTCTTTCTGAGTATATATGTATTTCACCAACTATTACATAAATGTTTGAATATTTACATATTCTCATTTGCTTGTTTAGATATTCTCTTCCTTTCACACTTAGCTCTCCTGTTTACATTGTAGGTCTGTCTCCTCGAGATCTTGTCCTTCATTTTCGACACAAGGTGTGATAGATATCCTTCAACTTGCGATGTACTGAAATGGGAAAGGCTGTTCTTGGGTTCCTTTTCCTGTGAACTCAAGGCAGCATCATAATCAGCTGATGGCATAATTGTGGTTTTGCTCTTCTAAGACAGCTTCGTAACCACATAGAGCTGGAGGCGTCAGGAGTATTTGTGTGGTAAAAGTCTGGGAGTACCTCTTGCTGGATAGGGTTTGCTTTTGATTCCTTTGTTCTGCAGTCTTTGCAATTTCACTTAGTGTGGGTAGAAAAAAATGTTGTTCCCTGAAAGTGGAACATTTTTCTATATAAATTATTTTTTCTTTTGTTGTGGTTTTTGGTGCCAGACATTATAATCTTTATTGTTAAAGTATGTGTTGTCTAGGATATACACACATTAGTCATTTATTTACCAAACCTTTATTGACTATCCATGTAAATGCTATATATCCCAGACTAGCCTGAACTCACTGTGTAGCTAAGGATGACCATGAATTTCTGATACTTCTGCTTCCGCCTCTGAGTGCTGAGATCACAAGTGTTCACCACCATGCATAGCTTAAATGGTTCTGGGAATCTGAATGCAGGGCTGTCATACACAGTAGACATGCATGTTATGAACTGAGTCACTCTCCAGCTTCAAATCTCTGCCTTTTCAGAAGCTTGAAAATTTTCAAGCAAAGATAACACTACTCCTTCCAAAAAAAACTATTTCAATTAAAGGTTAAATGATTCTCATATTTCTAGAGGACATAGGTAATACTTAATTTCTCAATTCAAGTTCCTAATTTCTCATGTATCTTAAGTACTATAATTATTTAATATTATATAACATGACTGTATTTGGGAAAAGAAAATAGCAATTGAGTTCTTATTTTAACACAGCATTTCTTTTTCCTTCTTCAGGTGTTGATCCTGTTTAAGCTAATTCTTCTTGAAAAAAAGGTGAGATATAGAAGGATAAAAGGAAGAACAGATGCTTTATTTTTTATTGACATTGCTTACATGTTATGTAACATGGGAATTAATGATTAAGTATTAAGACATTTTGTCTATCAAATGAAACACAAGATTCTTTTCTTTACTGTCATAAGCATACAAGTTTGTGTTCTCTTTTTGGAGGCAGTTTGATTTTAAACTTAAATAGAAAGGGAAATGTGTTGGCTCAGTCAGACTTGGTGCTTCCAGGGTATCATGACCTTGGGTGTTCTCTTTGTCCTACAGTCCAGTTAATTTTACCCAGAGCTGATCTCTCTTGTATATAAGAAACTGCCAACAGTAATCTGACTATTTGCTTCCTCAGACATACCACTTCTCAAACCTCCGAATATGAATTTTTTCCTTCAGTTTGTTTGGGCCCATTAGGCAACATGCCCACCACTAGATTCAGAATTGTTACCAAAAGCCTGCCTATGCTAATTGGCTTAAACTTGGGTTCCAAACCGCTCTGTACTATAAAGAGATTGAATTTGGAATTGCCATAACCATTGTAAACCTCAGGTCTATGAACTAGGCCTCATAGCCAATTCTAGCTTATCACTTTTATAGAAGTTTGTTGTTTTTAAGACTCATTTTATTTGTATTTATATGTGTGTATTTATGTTTATGTGTGTGTCTGTATGTGGGTATGCGCATGTGTATACAGGTACCTGTGGAAGCCACATACAGGGTATCAGATACTCTGTAGCTGTAGTTACAGGGTACCTAATGGGAGTGCTAGGAATTGAACTCAGGTCTTTTGCAAGAGCAGCAGTTTTTCTTAAGTAGGAAAACAGGCATCCCTAATATTTGCTTATTGTTTGTAGCTGTTTCTATCCTATAGGAGCAGAGTTGAGTAGTTGTGAGAGACCATATGGCCCACAAAGAAAATGTGTCTGACCCTTTATAGAGAAAGTTTTCTGAAATTCTGGTTTAGACTAATCAGAAGCTAGCCCCGTAATAAACCAGTTTTATATCCCATATTGACTGCATTCAGTACAAATAAGGAAGAAAGGATGTTAAGGGATTAGTTAGGCACTATGCTTGCTAAGGCTCATGACCTTAAGCCAATTATTCCTTTTCCCCAGTAATTCTCCTGTTAGGGATTTCTTTTTCAGAATTAATCTGAGTTGGATGCAAAACTATCTGAAAGAGTCATCACAGAATCACTTAAAATGAGTAGCTAACTATTGTGTGTTGCATGTAACTCCAAACAATAAAAATCCCCCAATACTTTTTATTGTCAAGATGTTTCATGGCATATTAGGTTAAAAGTTATCCAACCATAAGACTATAATCCAGATTTTACATTTTATTTATTTTATGAGTGTTTTGCCTGTATCTGTGTATGTGCAATAGACGTGTGCCTGGTGCCTACAGAAGCCAGAAGAAGGCATAGGTCCTCTGGAGTTACAGATGGTTGTGAGCTGCCATGTGGGTGCTGCAGACTGAACCTGGTTTATCAGCAAAAGCAGGGAGTGTTCTTAATCACTGAGCTATTTCTCTAGCCCCTGTGATTCTAGTTTTATAAGCAGATACAGATTCACTGAAACATGGCTGGAGAATATAATACACAGACTGTTTTAAGTTTCCATACATGTTATGTTCTTTTCTTTTTCCTTTTTTTTTTGAACAAGATTTGAATGTGGCCCAGGCTGCTTGAAAATTCATAATCCTCCTACCTCTAAACTCTGAATCTTGGGATTATAAGAATACAGCACCACTTCTAGCTATAATAATGTCCTTGATAGCTGATTTCTTCTTTTAATTCCTTAAATTTTTAATTAGATTTGTCCATAAATAATGTAATTATAATATACTATGTGAAATAGAGAATTTTTTTGTTACTGGAACTATTAAATGTTATTGTGGGGACTTTAGAGAGTGGATTTTTATTCTAAATAGAACATTAGTGGTTGGGGAAATGGCTCAGTCAGTAAAGTGCTTGCCATGTAAGCGTAAGCACCTGAGTTCAGCACCGTGTGAAAGCTGGCACAGTAGCATGCTCCTGTAATCCCTGCACTGGAGAAGTGGAGATTGAAGGCTTTCTGGCTTACTGGCTAGCTCATCTGGCCAGCCGTGAGTTCCAGATTTAGTGAGAGACTTTGTCTCAAAACATAATAACGTAGAGAAGAATTGCAAAAGATACTCATTGTTGCATTCCATCCTCCACACACATGTAGACGTGTGCAAGAATACCTACAAACATGAACACAAAATAAAGTTTATAAACCCAGGTCTAGGGCTGAAGTTAGATGACTCAGCAGTTAAGAGCACTGGCTGTTCTTCCACAGTCACTGGGTTTGATTCCTAGTACCTCTACATGGTGGCTCATAACCGTCTATAACTCCAGTACCAGGGGATCTGATCCTCTTCTGGCCTTTCACCAAGCACAGGCACATGCATTGTTCACAGACATACAAGCAGGCAAAACACACATAAAATAAAATTTAATTTTTAAAAATTCTAGTGATCTATTGAAAAAAAAAGTCAGAAGACAGTATCACATGCTTGTAATCTCAGAATGGTGGCGGGTTCCAGACCAGCCTGGACTACATAGTAACTATGTGACAATTCACACTCTAAATGTTGTTGTTTCTGTTGCACTTTAGCCTTTGCATTTATTTCTCTGGTATCTCTGGCCTATCCCATCAGTCTCTTAGTAATTTATCTTCTATAAAAATTGCAATTGTAAAGAATGGTAAGGAACAGAGTTTTTAATATGTTTATAGAAAGATAATAAATGACTGAGGGGATCCATATTAACTGTTACAGATAAAATGTATAGTCAATTGTTTTTGTTTTTTTTTTAAATCTAGGAACCAGTCAGGAATCCTTTATTACCTTTCTAGTGCCCTCTAGTCTCAAATTATTCTATTAGGAGACCTCATGGCTCAATGGTAGCATATCTAACTCCAAATCAAATTGTTCCATCACCTCATACTCTTTTGTTTATTTGTTTCTTTTTTTTTTTTTTAGATCTATTTCATTTTTAACTGTATATATGTGGGCATGTGTCTATATGTATGAGTACAGGTACACTCAAGAATCCAGAAAAGAACTTTGGATCCCTTGGAACTGGAATTACAGGCATTTGTGAACTGGGTGATGTGGGTGCTGGGAACCTAACTCAGGTCCTCTGCTAAAGTAATGTATTTTCTTAAACACTAGGCCATCTCCTCAGTCCTGCCTCTTTCCCCCATTTCCTCTTGAATTTCATGACTGGCACTTTTTAACTGATTGTGTATATATTATATATGTCTGTGTGGGTGTATGTACAATTAGGAGCACCTTTTCCTGCATGCTGAGGCTAACAGAGGGTATTGGGAGTATCCTCATCAATCAATCAACCTATTCATTTTGGGTTATGGTTTCTGTTAACGTGGGACTTGTATTTCTTCAGCTATACAGGAAGTCAGCAAGCCTCAGCAATCCCCTAGGCTCAGCCTGCCTCAGAGCTGGTATTATAGCATTCAAAGGGTGCTGCCCAGCTTGTTACATGGACATTGGAACCTGAATTCTAGTCCTCATGATTGATACCTTTTTAAAATATGGAGTACTTCATGAATTTGCATGTCATCTTTGCACAGGGGACATGCTTATCTTCTTTGTATACTTCCAAATTTAGTATCTGTGCTGCTGAAGTGAGTTTGGCACTTTTTAAAAGAATCTAGTCAAGTATTATAGAATTAAATGTGTGATTGTTTTCTTGTGGTTAGTTTCAGATTAAACATTTTAAGCAGTTTCAGATTAAACATTTTAAGCATTTTTAGCAAAATGATAAATCAGTGATGACATTACCTCAGAATATGACACAACTGTACTGTTCTTGATAATGTGAAATTTGATCATTTGGTTAAGGTGACAAACTACCTTAGCCAATAATTTGTGGGACAGTAAATCTAACATATTGTAAATATTCTGTTGCCCAATAATTTATTATAAAGAACTTAAAAATTTTTTGAGCCGGGCGGTGGTGGCGCACGCCTTTAATCCCAGCACTCGGGAGGCAGAGGCAGGAGGATCTCTGTGAGTTCAAAGCCAGCCTGGTCTACAGAGTGAGATCCAGGACAGGCACCAAAACTACACAGAGAAACCCTGTCTCGAAAAACCAGGAAAAAAAAAAAATTTTTTTTTTTGAATTATGAAATTAACCAAACCCAAAGTCTAGTTAACTCATTTTGTGTGTGTGTGTGTGTGTGTGTGTGTGTGTGTGTGTGTGTGTGCGCACACGCGCGCACGGTTGTTTACATGGGCACAGTCATCACAACTTATGTGTAAAGGTCAGTGGACAATTTCTACAATGTAGGACACACAGATTGAACTAAAGTCATCAAGCTTGGTAGGCACCTTTATCCTTTGAATCATCACCAGACCATCAATTTTACCTGAATTTTGGTAGGTGGGAAAGCTGATTTGTTATTGTTGTTTTAAATCATGACTCATGGGTGTTGTTGTTTTTTTAAGTATTACTCATATGCAAAGAATCCTTCCTTTATATATTATTACAGTCTCATGAATTTTCTAATTTAATTTTATTTGAATCCATTTCAGGTTCTTTTTTACATTTCTCCAGTGAATAGATTGGTGGGTGCACTAATGACCGTGTTATCCCTTTTTCCAGGTAAGAGGATAGCCATAACTACTTTTGTTTAATGTTATTGGAGTTTAGACTTTTAGTAATAAAAGTATACAAAAATAAACTAGTAGGGTTAACATTTCTGTTTAATTTTTCTTTTGGTAATAGGTTTTTTTCCTTTAGCCAATGTAGCAGGTCTTTCTTTGGACTGCCAGCTCCTGAGTAATGACACAGAGACTTATTATTAATTATGAAAGCTTGACCTTAGCTTAGGCTTGTTCCCAACTAGCTCTTAAAACTTGTTTATATTCATCTACATCTGCCACATCGTTCAACTACTTCTCCTCAGTACCGTATGTCCAACTTTCTCTGCATCTCACTGACAAATCCCCTGATTCTCAGATTCTTCCCAGAGTTCCTATCTTTGCCTGGAAGTCCCACCTATCTTCTTCTGCCTAGCTGTTGGCCATTCAGCTCTTTATTAAACCAATCAGAAGGTGCCTTAGGCAGGTGAGGTAAAACAGTAACACATCTTCACCCAATGTGATCAAATATCCTGCAATAAGCCTGTGTTTCTTTATTTTATTTTTTAGCCTTTATTGTGTGGAGGAGGTTGTTGATAAGCCATGGCTTGCTGGTGATCTGAGGACAGCTTATGAGAGTGTTCCCTTCTTCCACTGTGGGTGTTGTGGTATTGAACCCAGGTGTTCAGACTTGGCGGCAAACATCCTTAATCTTGCCAGCTCCCATCTTAACTTTTACCCTCCACAAAATAGAATTTCTCTATGTAATCCTTATTGTGTTGGAACCCACTTTGTAGACCAGGCTGGCCTCAGACTCAGAGATTTGCCTTCCTATGCCTAACAAGTGCTGGGATTAATTCATGTGCTACCACACCCAGCTTTCCTTTTTTAATAGAAATTTTTATTAAAACAGGTACAAATATAGCTTATGAAAAAAATATATAGATTTCTACTCTATAAAACAGAATATACACCTCTTATTTTCTTCTATATTATTATAATCTAAGCTGTTCTTCAATATTTTATATTTTAGGCATGATTGAACACGGCCTCAGTGACTGTTCTCAGTATAGACCCCGAAAGAGTATGTCTGAAGACGTTGGGCTTCAGGAAAGTAATCCTCCTGCAAATGATTTTATTTCTGAGTCCACTTCTGACATTTCAAATACCAGCTTGGGAACTGTCCCGAAAATCATTTCAGGAAACCATGGAGGAGACACTGTCCTCCAGACGGAGCAGCCTTGCTTCCAAGTAGAAGATAACAACAACAGAGAACAAGAACCCAGTGACACTGTCCGCTATTTGAAACCTCCGCCTCGTCCGTCTCCAGAGTCTTCAGAAAGTGACTGGGAAACTTTGGATCCTAGTGTTTTAGAGGACTCCTCCTTGAAAGAAAGGGAACAGATAGGGTCAGACCAAACAAACTTATTTCAGAAAGACTCTGTGCCCTCAGACAGTCCTCCAATTACTGTACAACCTCAAGCTAACACCAGGCAGGTGGTCCTGATACCAGGACTCATTTCTGGTTTGGAAGAGGACCAATATGGCATGCCTCTGGCCATCTTTACAAAGGTAAAATGCAGTATCCTTTATTGAGGATTTTAATTGTAACTTTAACTGTTTGAACACATTTTTAGGTCTAAAAATTATCCTTGAAAACTGAAAAATACATACTGAATGTATAGTGCTGCTAGATCTGTGATCATATTTAAAACTATGGGGAAATAACTCAGAGGGAAAGAGTTCTGAAGCCAGTGGGTAATGAGGCCAGCAGTCACTGCATTATGTCTGTTTTTGATTACTCAGACTTCTCTTTGAAAGCAAAGAATGAACTGAAGTCCATAAATAAGAAGTCTACACAATCCTGACTGAACTTAAAGTTTGTATTAAAATATTGTGCTTATAGCATGTAGCCCCAGCTATGATGGAGACTAGGCAGGAAACCACTTGAACCTAAACGTTTAAGGCCAACTTAGATAACATAGACTATCTTAGAAAAAGAAATAATATAATTCTAAAAGCTTCCATTTTAGGACAAAAAATTTGTTTAAATGTCTTATTTATATTATTAAGTATACATATTTATATTTACTAAGAATATATATTTTATATATTTCATTTTGCTATGATTTAGTATGTAATTATATCCCAAAACTATTTCATCATTTTATGACAAATGATTCAATTCAGGTATCATGGTGTATACTTGTAATATTAGCAGCGGGGTCCTTCTGCACCTAGGGTCTTTTCTGCTTTTAAAAAGCTCTGCTGCTTAATGTAATTAAGGGGCCAGGGGCCATTCAAAGCTGGTAGCCAAACTTGGCAGTGATGTCCATGGGTGCTGACTTTAGAGGCGTGAAGGATATAAAACTGAAGGGTCGTGGATTCTTCCTCCCTGGCTTTAGAGAGCTTTTGAGGCTAGACAGCATGTATCATGTGGCCTGCATGAAGCTGTGAAAGTCTGATTTGGAGTGAAGACACCAAGCTGTTAGAGAGCCAGAGCCATAGGATATTTGCCAGGGAGAGCTGCATATAGGGAGTGAAACCAGCCTAAACAGAGAGATGTATGTTACAGGCTGCAAAACTGGAGGGGCAGAGACACCTAAGTCTTTTGAAATAAAAGTCCACACATCAGACATAGAGCTACAGGATTTGAAGTTTTCCCTGCTGGGTTTCAATCTTGCTTTGGTCCAGTATTTCTTAACTATACCCCTTTTTCTCCTTTTTAGAATGGTAATGCATATTCTGTGCCAATGTATGTCAAAAGTATATAATTTGTGTTTTGATTTTCCAAGGGGTTACAATTAAGAGATTCCCTTGAGATTTTATAAGAGACCTTAGACTTTTAAATAATGTTGAGACACTGGAAATCTGTGCTGACTTAAAATTGGACTAAATGCATTTTTGCATTATGATATGACTGTGAGCCCATAGGGGACAGGGAGTTGTAGTGTGGTGGTTTGAGCAAGAAATGCTCCCATAGTCTCAGGTATTTGAACACTTAGTCCCCAGTTGGTGGTGCTGCTTGGGGTAGGTTTTTAGAGTAAAAGCCTCACCATTTCCAGTGTATTCTCTCTGCTTCCTGCTTGCCAGTAAAGATGTAAGCTCTCAGCTTCCTGCTCCTACCACAGGCCTGTCATGTAATGTCACTCCTCCCCACCATAATGAACACTCATCCACCTGGAACCCTAAGCCACAAACCCTCTTCCTTACATAATGCCTTAGTCATGGTGTTTTATCACAGCCACAGAAAAGCAGCTACTACAGTGGGCGGGCACTGTTGACTTGACGTTGTGTGTCTTTCTATGCTATATACTTCCTGGAAAATTCTGAGTTACTCAGCTTCCTAAAAGTGGTTGCTTTGACTCAGTATTGAAGAGTTAACAGAGAATGCCATCTTTACTTATTCTGTGGCCTCTCTGGGATTCTGAAATTATCCTAATTGGTTTCTTGATTAAACCAAGATAGTTATCTTAAAGCTGAAATCTCAGAATCTTGGGAGAAAACTCATACTTCACAAATTACTAAGTTCAATAAGTAGTCACAAATTGTGTTTTGTTTTTTTAAAAAATCTATGAGAGAGAGATCAGAGGAAGACTGTAGAAATGTTTATCTCTTACTATGTGGTTCCCAGGAATCAGACTGAGCTCATCAAGCTAAGCAGCAGATACTTCTAACAGATGAGCCATTTCTGTTAAATGGCCTCTTGTTAATTGTAGTGGATTCTTTACCCTAGATGACCAGATCTATGTTTCTTAACTCAAAATAACAAATGGCCCACAAATTATAACTTTAATTTTGTATGTTTTGCCTGCATGTACTGGTTGGGGTTTTTTGTTGTAGTTGTTTTTTGTTTGTTTGTTTATGTCAACTTGAGAAAAACCTAGATGTATCTGGGATGAGGGAATCTTAACTGAAAAGTAAGGTTTTCCTGTAGGGAAAGTCTGAAGAGCATTTTCTTGATAATTGATTGTGACCAACCCACTTTGCATGCCATCCCTGGACAAGTGGTTGGGGTTGTATAAGAAAGTAGGCTGGACAAGCCATGAGTAACAATCCAGTAAGCAGCATTCTACCATGGTTTCTGCTTCAGTTCCTGCTTCCAGGTTCTTGCCCTGATTTCCCTCAGTGATGGTTTGTGATCTAAGAGTTGTAAGGTGAAATGAACCCTTTCCTTTCCAAGTTGCTGTAGAAACCCTAATTAATACAGAAATTGATAAAGGTTCATGGGATTTTGCTGTGACAAACTTGAGCATGGTTTGGGGAGGATAATAGAAGGACTTTGGAGCTTTGTGCTAGAAAAGCTATTGTGTGTTCAGATGTTAATAAGCTGTTGTGGAAGCCTTAGAAATTAATATTAAGAGCAATATGAACAATGGAGGCCTGGCTTGTGAGGTTTCAGAGGAAAGTTTGAAGAGTCCCTTAAAGACTATCAGGGCCATTTGTTATTTTGAGTTAAGAAATGTAGATCTGGTCATCTGCGGTGAAGAATCCACTACAATTAACAAGAGGTCAGAACCACTAAAGTGAAATCTTTGCTTTGCTGGGACAGTTTATAGTGGTAAGCTGGAGCTAAAGAATCAGCTGTGATTAGAAAAAGACCAACATCGAGCTGGGCATAGTGACACATGCCTTTAATCCCAGCCCTCGGTAGGCAGAGGCAGGTAGGATTTCTGAATTCAAGGCCAGCCTGGTCTACAGAGCAAGTTCCAGGACAGCCAGGGCTGTTACACAGAGAAAACCTCTCTCAAGCAAACAGACAAACAAAAAACCGAAAGAGACTGACATCATCAAGGCAAAAATCTGGGAAATGTTTCCTCTGGGTCAGCACACCAGCTTGGTCCAGAGGGGAACAAGGCTGTTGTGCTGGCTACTAAACTTGGTAATGTGTAAGAGTCTCCCAGATGGGACTGGTTTTCAAACCATGAAGGAGACATGGAGTGTAGCTGGGGATGAGCACAGTAAGAAGCTAGGAGAGACCACTAGTGAATGTGCAGCCTCAGGTAAAGAAGCCCCAAGACTGAAGCCCCAAGGTTGTGGGGAGAAGTTGAGACATGGCATCGTGTTACAGAGTCAGAGTCCCCGAAGAGAGTGGGAGAGAGGCTGTTGATGAAGGTGCAAGCCATTTGCGGAAGAAATACCAGCATTTTGGAGATTCCAGTAATGTGATGAGCATCAAAGACAGCTGTGGAGTGGAGCAATCGGGACCCTATGAAACATACTGTATGTGCTTTGGATGCCAGAGCCAGAGAAGTGGTACTGCACAAGCCCTTTGGAGCCCAGAAGATTGAGTCCCAGTGTCTGACACCGAGCTTTACATCGTGGGACTTTGGTTTTTCCTTTGTTTAGATTGTGACTGTCCCTTCGTTCTTCTCTTGGAATAAGAAAGCACTTATCTTGCCTCCTCCCCACAGGAACCCACAGATATGAGCCTTTAGATATTTTAGAGACTGAACTTTTAAAAGATGTTGAACTTTTCAAGAAAACCTGGACTTTTAAAGTATTGAAATATTTTAAAGACTGAATAACTTTTTAAAATATTCTGTTTATATTGTGATATTTATAGATCTTGGGGATGAACAAGAAAGAAAAGGTTATGATTAGTAGGTGATGTATTTGTGTCAAATTGACAAGAGGTCAAATATCCTGGTTAGTTTTTGTCATCTTGACACAAACCTAGACATATGTGGGAAGAGGAAATCTTAATTGAGAAAACAACTCCATAAGATTGGCCTGTGGGCGAGTCTGTAGGGCATTTTCTTGATTAAATATTAATGGGAGAGAGTTCCGCCCATTATGGGTGGCTCCACCCTGGGGCATATGGTTCTAGGTCGTATAAGAGAGCAGCCTGGGCTAGCCCTGGGGAACAAGTCAGTAGTAATATTCCTCCAGGTTTCTGCTTCAGTTTGTGCCTCCAGGTTCCTGCCCTGCCTTCACTCAGTGATGGAGTGTGACCTGAGAGTTGGAAGGTGAAATAAACCCTTTCTTTCCCAACTTGCTTTTAGTCAGGGTATATTATCACAGCAATTGAAACCCTAACTAAGAAAATAAATGTATGTGTGCCATGTGATCCTGATGTCCCTGGAAAGTGGAGTGATAGATAGTTGTGGCCTACCGTCAGTGTTCTGGGAACCAAACCCATGTGCTCTGCAAAGCATCAGGTGTTCATCGTGAGTCAGCTCTCAATCCCAGGTTGTGAATTTTTTTTTTAACTGTCCTTGTTTCCTGTATCTTTCAGAGCACTTTTTATCGGGAGGCAAATGAAGCAAAGGAAAATGTTGGTTTTGAGGGTCAAGTTTCTGAATTAAAGTGATATGAATCTTGTCAGTAAACTATGTTTAGCTGATTTATGTGCTTTATGCCAGTACTGAATATGTGATAGGCTCACCACTTTACTATACTAAGTAAATCATTTTTTTCTTCTTGGTTTTATCTTTTATTGTGTGTTGAGTAAAACCCACACTTCTAACTACAAATACTGATCCTTTGTCATTAACTTTGGAAGATGAAATGTTCTTTTTTTTTTTTAATTTACTTACTTGTATTTTATATACATTGGTGTCTTGCCTGCATGTAGGTTTGTATGAGGGTGTTGACTCCCCTGGAACAGGAGTTATAGACAGTTAGTTGTGAGCTGCCATGTGGGTGCTGGGAATTGAACCCAGGTCCTCTGGAAGAGCAGGCCGTGCTCTTAACCACTGAGCAATCTCTCCAGCCCCAGATGAAATGTTCTTAAAACCAGATTGTCTTTAAGCTGTTTTCCTTCTGGAATTCTTTTACTTTTAAATTTATTTTTCTCATATGTATAAGATTTTTGCCTGCTTGTATATGGGTACATGCAGTGCCTGCTCAGGTCAGAAGAGGGTGTCAGATACCCTAAAGCTTGGGTGACAGAGTTGTGAGCCACCATGTAGGTCCTGCTAATAGCCTATGCTGGTGGTGGTGGTGGTGGTGGTGGTGGTGGTGGTGGTGGTGGTGGTGGTGGTGGTGGTGGTGGTTTTTTGAGACAGGGTTTTCCTGTGTAGTCCTGTAACTCTATCTCTAGACCAGTCTGTCCTTGAACTCAGAGATTCGCCTCCTCTGCCTCCCAAGTGCTGGGAACCACTGGGCTGCAGCCTGTGCTCTTCACTGCTAGGACAGTTCCCCCAGCTCTTAGTATTTGAACTTGGATAAGAAGGATGCCACGTCAGCCTTACAGTCCAAGTTTATTATGTAAACCCTAGAGGTAATAGATTGCCAAATGTTTGTCTGACCTTTTCCTGAGAGCTGATTTAAGAAATATATAGAAGTAACCTAAGGGCTGAGGAAATGATGAGTCTAGAAGCAGCTATCAAGCAAAATATCCATGGAGTCATAGGAGGTGAATTGTGGATACTAAAAGTGGTAGAAAAAATTTTTAAATCATGCCTTGAACTTGTGCTCTGCTGCTGTGCAGCTCAATGAGCAAAGAACTCAGGGGGTTGAGAGGAGCTGAAAAAGAGACAGAAGTATTTTAGAGTGTGAAAATTCCATATTGAGGGCCTTCTATTTCCCCCTGATTTTGCACTGGAATTGGGCACATTCTGGCATAGTTGGTGTCGGGCTGGCTTTCTAGAAAGGACTGGGATCCTTTTCCTGTTTAATTTCATGTGTCAGCTTTTCTCTCCAGTTACAAGTCATTTAGTAAAATCAGTTGAGGTACCATAAAAACTATGATTAGAAGTTACTTCCTTATAATTGCTATTTGTCAATTTAAAACAAAAAAATAATGAAATTTAATTATCTCAGCTATGTATGGTGGCATATGACTGCGACCCAGCACTTTGGTAGCTGAGGCAGGAGAATCCTGCATTTGAGACCAGCCCAAGATATATAGTAGGACTCTGTATAAAAACAAAGTCACTTAACTTCCCAACTTGTAACTGAATATATAGAGTATATTTTTTAGTGTTTGGGTAGTTGACAGGGAGATAAATACTATTTCATTATATTATTCTACCCTACTTTTTTTTTTCCACTCATGCATTGGCAGATACTTTCATTGCCTCTACCTCTTGGCTGTTATGATTATTTCTGAGAATGTGGATATGCATATATCTCATGATGTTTGCTTGGGATTTTTATTTGTTGTAATATGTATAGTCGTGTATATTAATCATATGTGATAATTGTTCTCTGTGTGTGTGTGTGTGTGTGTGTGTGTGTTTTGTCTTGTTTTAGCGCTATATGTTGTTGTTTCAAATACAGATGTTAAGTTGTCCTAGATAAGTGGGAAGCCAGGAATGAGTTTAATTTGCTTTTTGGAAAAAGACTTATATTCTTCTGCAAACATATTCCAGTACCTCCCAAAGATTTTAGCTAAATTGAACATCATGAAAAGAAAAATAATGACACCATAATAATTCTTTGGAACATTGTACCAACTTGTAACATTTCCACATAGTTCAATAGTAAAAAGGTCCAAAGCACCAGTAATAAAACCTGCTATGGACAGAGGATGTGGAATGCATGCCTGACATACACACAGTCCAGAATTCAACCTCTAGAACCAAAAAGAAATGTTTCCTAATCCATCCCTTCTACCCATCTGCCTTCTGTAATGGCTTCAAACATTACCAATGTCTTCTTTCCTTCTAGTGGTATTTTATGGCATAAGGAAATGCATAGATTTTTGTGGTTCTGCTTCTTCCTCCAGATTATTGGCGCATTGGTTCACGAGGGTGGAGGGAACAGAAGCAGAGAACAGGGTTTGGACAGCTGTGGGTATGATGGAGACAGCCCTCCGGGAGATGACTTCAATGAATCTGCTCAGCTTTATTCCTGAATATAAGAAATATAGGATTGGAAAGCCTGGGGACAAACCCTAATTTGGATTAAGTGGTATGGACCTATCATAAGGCCTCGTGTGTGGCAACAGGGTCCTACAGCAAGCTCCTAGTATAAGCCTTAGTTACCATATGTGCAGCAGGGAGGCTTCTGTGCCAAGGGTCACCCTAGAGAGAAATCAGGCATGCAGGCTTAGAGACAGCTTTCAGATAAGGGCAGGTAGAGAACAGGAAGTCTCTTTGTGGGGAAGGGAGTCCCCATTGTCACTGAGCTTTTGAAAAAAAGCTGCCAGGCCATGAGAAGCTGTAACCTCTGACCAGCAAGGCCTTCCCACGGATTTCCCCCACTCCTTTTAAACAAGTAATAGCTGCCTGTGCCCATCTTTTCTACTCTTGATCACTTCTACATTATATTCCTGAAAGTTAAACTCCATCACTTTTTATGGTTTTAGAATGTTCCATTATATGGCTAGAAATTTACATCACTTTGTGAAGTTATGAATCCTATTTACAATAAATAGTACTGTATTAAGTAACTTAAAAATACAGCAACAGATGAGCAGGGATGTCTTCAGGATAAATGTAGGTAAACTACTGGGTGGAAGGATGTGTGTGTGTGTGTGTGTGTGTGTGTGTGTGTGTGTGTGTGTGTGTGTGTGTTTTCAAGACAAGGTTCTTTGTAAGTAACCCAGTCAAAATATTCACAGAAAGGAAAAAAGATTCTGAATCAGAATAGGTTTTCAGTAAGTGTGATGATTTATGTACAACACGAGGCTACACATGAAAAAATTCAACAGCTCTACCCTGCCTTTATGTACGGATCATTATCACTGACCACATCTTTAACTCTGGGGATTGTGCGGAGTCGGGCTTGCTTTTGCTTGGTTGGTTTGCAGACTTAAATGACTGCTGAGGATTAGTGATTTCACTCTCATGTTAAGGCAGTGCTATCTCAAATGGAAATTAAACACAAACACTGCCAGTATAACTGTGCTTTAACCAGTTTGTAGCAGATATTTTGACATATTGGACAAGAAATGGGGTGCTTTGCTACTCTCATTGCGCCTTGGTGGCTGTGTACAGATGCAGGTTTTAAATAAAATTCTTAACTGCTTCCTATTAGACAACATACTTTTCAGTGGATGTCGTGCTTTTCATTTCCTAAATTAAAAAAAAAAAAGTCAGACTTTATTTAAATTAAAAATAAAGTGATCAGATAAGACAGCCTTACAGAGAGGTTTGACCATTTGTGAAGCAAATAAATCAGTAACTGGACTTACTGCAGTCAAGGCAGGACATTGCTCTGTGAACATTATTTTAGGTGAACTAGACAGGCAGGAAGACTGGTCATGTCCTTTACTGTCTGCTCTTCTGCTTTTGGCTTGGGAAAGAGAAGGGGCTGTCTTGTTTACCGTCTGTTGTTTCTGCTGCTCTTGTTACCCACAGGGATATCTGTGTTTGCCTTACATGGCACTGCAGCAGCATCACCTTCTCTCCGACGTCACTGTCCGGGGATTTGTGGCTGGAGCCACTAACATCCTTTTTCGACAACAGAAGCACCTCAGTGATGCCATTGTGGAAGTACGTTTATGTCCGAGTGTGTGGACTTGGCCTGCCGCCTCACTTACTCCTTTCCAAATATGACTGTGAAGCTGTGGTAACAGCACTAATAAAGAAATAGTGTGGCTGTGTTCCAGTGATTGTAATTATATATTTTTTGTTTGTTTCGGGTTTTTTTTTTTTTCCTTCCATTATCAAACAACTGGTAAATGCTTGGGCAAGGATTCCAGCTTGAGTAAACCAGACCTATCATGGTCTCAAAGCCTTATTAAAATGTGGATTTTTTTTTTTTCAAAATAATTTAAACACATATCCTGCTTAATAGATTCCTGATGTTAAGGAATTTCAGAGTAGATATTTGATACCTTATCAATATATTTAAAGTTTTGTTTTTGTTTATTTTTGTTTTTCAAGACACGGTTTCTCTGTAGTTTTCGAGCCTGTCCTAGAACTTGCTCTGTATACAAGGCTGGCCTCAAACTTACAGAGATCTGCGAGGCTCTGCCTCAAATGCTGGGATTAAAGGTGTGTGCCACCACTACTGCCCAGCCTATATTTAAATTTTTTTAATTATTCATTTAATTTCACAATTTTAAAATGTTGGGATTTTTAACTCACTAAGGTTTTTATAATTACTGAGAGAAAGTTCATACTTTATGGGAAAATGGTTAAAATATAACAGATGAAATATCCAAGATTCAAAATTACATTATTATCCCAAATTTGAAGCGAGGAGGAGTGTGCATTATATAGGAGAGTACAGGTGAGAACACCACAGAGTGCTTTAACGTTCAGAAGTTGTTTGATAGATGTTTTATTATTTCACTCTAAAACTAATCTTTGGAGGTTGCTAAGTATGCCTAAGATCTTTAATCACCAGCAGCTAACAAATAAAACAAAGCCTTGCAAGTTAGTTTTTTTGTACATAAAATGTACAAATACATTTTAAATACAAAAAAATGTATTTAAAATATTCTGAAGTATTCATGCCCTCAAAATGGAAAAATTTAAAGGACTTATAACTAAGCTTGTTTTCTGTGTTAATATAAGGGCAAATTTCATTGTGTATGTATCTGTACTTCCCCAAGTATTTACACTATCAAAGATTTTAAAAAGCATGAATTACTTTTATAGTTCAAAGTCATATTTGCACATGTATTTTCTTTTCTGTAAGTTACTCTTTTTTTTAAAGACTTATTTATTATGTGTACTTATTTTTGTCTGTGTATATGTATACGTGTGTGCCGTGTACATACCTGGTGCCTGTGGAGGTCAGGAAATGGTGCCAGGCCTCCCAGAACTGGAATTACTCATGGATATAAGCAACCATATAGGTGCTGTGAAACAAACCCAGATCCTCTCCAAGAGCAGCAAGTGCTCTTAACCACTGAGTCAGCTTTCCTCTTCTACCTATATTTTCTAAAAATAAAAATGGCTTTTTTTTTATAAAAATAGAGAAAGTATATAGAAACTTCAGTGTAAAAACCTGCCTCTTTCTTAAACACATTTTTGAGAATACTGTTACTCATATGTTTTATTTCGAACTCCAGTTCCCCAATGTTTACTGTTTAAGATGTGGGATGATTATCTGTGTGAGTGTCCCAGCTCTGACTTGTACCTGGGTACTCTTGTAGGTGGAAGAAGCACTGATCCAGATCCATGATCCAGAACTTAGGAAGCTGCTTAACCCAACCACTGCAGACCTAAGGTTCGCAGATTACCTAGTGAGGCATGTGACTGAGAACAGGGATGATGTCTTCCTGGATGGCACAGGCTGGGAGGGAGGTGACGAATGGATCCGAGCCCAATTTGCAGTCTACATCCATGCTCTGCTGGCTGCTACACTGCAGTTAGGTAAGAAGCACACAGCCACGTTTCTTCCTATAAATTTCCATGTTCTGATATTTATGGATGTTTTGAGTTGCACGAGAAAGGAGTTGTAGAAAATCACCCATTACTCATACAGACATAACTCTGACATTTTGAGTACTTTATCCTACCAAACCTGTTTCTTTACATATATTTTGGACTTTGGTTTTATGGTTTATGGTAGTCTTTACCAAAGTGAGTCTATTAAAGCATATTTTCTGACCATGACTCTCCTTTATGATAGAAACATCAACATGTGTTAAGGCATACTGATTATTTTCACTTCAACTTGGCTGCTGATTATTTTGTATCAGTAAATGTCAGTATTTGGCAACTGTTTATAATGTGCTTACAGATTTTCAAATTATCTGAAGAAATATTTTTAAAGGAATTACTGCAAATCATATTCTGAGTGATTAAGCCTTCAAAGTTTTATCTCATTCTAAAAAAAAATTATTATTTTTCCTGTGAAACACTTAAAATGGGTCAGGTAAACATACATTTCTGGTAAAAAAAAAAAAAAAAAAACTACTTCATTCTACTTAGAAAATAATATGAACCATAAGTGGAGCTTTGCAATGAGCTTTTCTATTTTGCAACTCTGGCAAATACTTGTAGACTTGTAGCAAAAGTAGATTTCAGAATATTTTGCAGTTGTCATTACTGAAAAATTACATTACTTTTTTTAAATAACAATGAAGATTATGCAACATACAGTTTACTTTCTTGTAATATTCTGTGAACGTGCATGTCCGCGGTGTCGTGAAGATTATTTGCATTGTTGTGTCATCAGGGTTTTTAAATCATTACTGTCACTCCCACCTGCCAGGGTAATTTCAAATCCAGGTTTCAGAAATTGTTCTTCATTATAAAGAAAAACTAATGATCGAGTCCTCATCTATCAGATGGATATTTTTAAATGTCTGTCACCTGTACAACTATAGCAGCAGAGGCATCAAAATTAAATCTTATTAAATCTTACTTACTAATCAAAAAAAGAAGCCCAGATAGCCACCAGGTTTTTGGCCTCATAAGTAATCAACTTTAAAAAAAAAAAATGCAAGGTCTGTTCTGAACACTTTATAGCTAGAATTTTTTTTTTTTTAAGGTTTATCTATGGAGCCCTGACTGTCCTGGAACTTGCTCTGTAGACCAGGCTAGCCTCAAAACTCAGAGATCCATCTGCTTCTGCCTCCCAAGTGCTGTGATTAAAGGCATGCACCACCACCACCCAGCTCATTTTATATCTAGTAATTTTTACCTTAACAATAATCCCAGACATTCTAATTTTACAGAAAATAGAATGGGGGGTGGGAGGGGGGAGGCATAACTGGCTCATACAACTGGTTGAGAGGCTTCAGCTATCTGTTTCAAGTCCATTCTCAATCATGGTCAGGAAAGGAGAATGAACTCTAGGAATATCTTGTAGAAACAAAACTTTATGCTATAGATAGAACCGTGTGTCTCCTAGTCCTTTCCTAGCAACAAAAGCTATTTGGATTTCACCTTCAAAACATAGTGGCACATGCCTCAGATACCACCTGCCTGGACAGAAGAAAGTCAAGACCAGAAGGGTCACAAGAGTTTGAAGCCAGCCTGAGTACATAGCAAGACCTTGTCTCAAAAACAATATAGCAAACCAGCTTGCCTGTGTGATAAATGTGAGGCAATAGCTAGCTACTTGGATCAGTTCTCCAGACCTTTCTGTCCCTCCAAACAGCAGAAATACTCTGCATTGACACTACCCCATGGTATCAAAAAAGACAAGAGCTATTTAGCATTAATGTGAAAATCCTATGTTAAGTATTTTTGACAGTACAATGCTTGGATACTCTAGAATGAAGCACCAAATAGACAAAGTCCAAACAAAGAAAACGTGGGTAAAGAAAGTTTACTTGCTTGTTCTTAACTCTTTAGACATTTGTGGAGAGATTCTAACTGCCCCACCATGTGCTTATGCCATTATGTCTGCTCAATGTCAAGTCTATAGTTTTTGTTTAATAAGTAGTATGATCCTTGTAATGGTAAGAAAAACATGAAAACATTTTGGTGTTGTAGAGAGCAGTGGGAAATGTTTGACTCAGTCCTGTAGCAAGAATCTTAAAAAGTCTTATTAATTAAAATCAAACCTGAGGCCAGTTATTGGGGTGAATGCTGGACGATCAGAGAGACAGAACAGGCTACAGCTTCCTCACCTTGCCAGTTCCTCAGCTGATCCTGTTTCCTCAGACTGGAAACCTCTTGAGTCCTCATATCCTAGTGGATCTCAGCTGAACTGCTGCTAGAAGCCTAAAAGCTTAACCAGCCAAATGCTTCTAGTTTCTGGTCTTCACGCCTTATATATCTTTCTCTTATATATTACTCCCTGGGTTTAAAGGCTCACTTCTTGAGATTAAAGGTGTGAGTCACCATGCCTGGCTGTTTCCAGTGTGGCCTTGAACTCAGAGATCCAGAGGGATTTCTGCCTCTGGAATGCTAGGATTAAAGGCGTGTGCTACCACTGCCTATCCTCTATATTTAATATTGTGGCTGTCCTGTTCTCTGATCCCAGATAAGTTTATTAGCGTGTACAATATTTTGGGGAACACAATACCACCACACAGTCCTCTTATTTTCCTGTTAAGAAAATGAAGTTCTGAGTGATTTAAGTGACTTAGCAAAGGCTACATAGCTTCTTAACAGGATTTCTGGAAGTAGACCCAAGTTTGCTGACACCTGTAGGCTGTGTCCCCACAATGTGAACATTGAACTATGAAACCTGAAACTATACTTTCAACCGTTATGGTTATTAATCTTCATGCCCAGATGGCTGTGGTCCAGCTCAACTTCTTTCAACCATTTTCTTGGCAGATAATGAAAAGATGTTATCAGACTATGGAACAACTTTTGTTGCTGCCTGGAAGAATACTCACAACTACAGGGTATGGAACAGCAATAAGCACCCAGCACTTTCAGAGATAAACCCAAAGTAAGCACATCCTCTAGAATGATGGGATGAAAAATGGTTGCTTTATAAAGAAAGTCTTTCTGTTATTGAGACAGTCTCAGTATGTAGCCCCTGCCTAACCTGGAACTCACTGTGTAGACCAGGCTGGCCTCAAACTTAGAGCTACTTGCCTCTGCCTTCCCAGTGCTTGGATTCACCACTCCTACCAGAAATACTATTTTTAATGACACAAGCATTTCATTGGCTATTTTCATTGTATTTTGAACTTTATTTCCTGGTGAGAAATGGACAAAATCAACTTTGTATTCTTTGGGGGCTACAGTTTATTGTTGTTAGCTAAAGTGGAAATGTGACTTAATGGATGCTAGTAAGGATAAACATACATACACACACACACACACACACACACACACACACACACACACACACACACTTTCCAATGTACAAATTAAACAGTATCAACTTCTAGATGCATCTTTGTAGGGAGGTAGTTTCAGAACATTTTGATGGACACATCTATCATCTTTATATTACTCTAACTTTGGTGAGGTTTTTGGCTGTAGCAAAACCTATATTGTCATCTGAATATATTAAAAAGTTTAAAAGCAGACAATATTTTAGTGCCATTAAATGAAGGAACTGAGAGTTCAAAGTAATCTGCCTTGCTAGCTACAAGGTCTCTGTTCTGAGGTGTGTAGACGGAAACATGAGCTGGTTTGGCAGGGACAGTTGAGGTGGCTCTACTTGCAAGGTGAGCCACCCTAATTGTAGCTGCCCAGTGTGTGAACCATCCCCATCATTGCATCTGATGCACTTAACCTGAACCAACTCTGCAGATCTTAATGCTAGTACATAGGCTTAGCTAGAATGGGCTTTAAAGGATTATAAAATGGTACCTAGACAAACTGTATAAAGAAACTAAGCTTATGGGAGATGAAAAGCAGACTGGAGTACAGCTGTGCCTGATAGCACGTGCTTGTAATCCCACACTGAAGAGGCTAACGTAGGAGAGTTTTGAGTTGACCTACAGCAAGACTTGTGTTCATAAACAGAAAAGAAAACGAGGATGACACTGGTAGACATGCTAACACAAAAGGGAGAAATCTCGTGAGTCTTCAAACCCAGACCAAGAACTACAGATGGCTAAGGAATGCTGAGAACAGAAAAAGCAGAAGTCTCCCCAGGGAAGAGCCTCCAGATTGTTGTCAGCCCTGAAATCATATACATACAATTAACATTATGCAGACCAAGTTTGTGTGTGTGTCTGCACGTGTGCATACATATATGTATGAATGTATGTATCTGTAACAATTAAAGAAATAGAGGCCATGAATTTGAGAGAGTAAGTAAGCGGGTTACATTGGAAGGATTGAAGGGAGGAAAAGAAAGAAGGTAAACAATGTAATTGTATTTTAATTTCAAAAAATAAAAAATATTTTTATAAAACTACATATAGAAAACAACAAAAAAAGGTATTTTGTTTTTACATTTTTAAAAGGAAAAGGGGAGAAGATGGAGTACAAAGAGGCCTGTTAGGGTAGTAATTAGGTAATCATGATAGTCAGTAGATGTTAAACATTTTCACCAGATTAAAATTAAGAAATGATGGTCTTCATTAATTATCAGGAAGTATAACTTGAAACATTTCAGACTAATTACCATTTTTTGAGATCTGTGACACTTTTTTCAGCTCCTAAATAGAAATCCTCTAAATTACCGAGCATCAGACATACCCCACTCCTAAAATCAATCCTTTCTGAAAACAGGAAAAAAGACTTATTGGGGATGCTTTTGTCATTTTGCCATGTTTGGTATTGAACTCAGGGCTTTGAACATGTTAGGCAAGTGATATACTAGCAACAACCACAGCATGTTTATGTGATTTGTTAGATTAGTTCTGTGATCTATAAAAAAAGGAAGACCTGTTCTGAAGCTTACTTTGACCCACAACACTTTGTTGTCATTTGAAAAAACTATATAGCATTTTGTAAGTAGCTGTGAATTTTACTTCATTGCACTGGACAGAGGGACCTGGGTATAAGACAAGAGTTGTTTATTGACCTCTCTCTTCCAGTCTTAACTGCTTCAGTATTTCGTTTGGTTTTAGTTTTAATAAACTGGTTTTCCTTAGGTGTGGCAGAAATAAGTAAGAGTAATGTATTTTCATACAAAACTACAGTGCCATTTTAAGTTCTGCCTTTTGAGTTGCTTTTATAATAAACTACAGATTTTGCTGATTGAGCAGCAAATCTGTTCATGGCCAATGACATATATTTACAGGGTGACCAGGATCAAGGTACAGTCATGACTGTGGCCTAAGTCTGTTGTTGGTTAGTCTTAGTCTTTTTTTTTTTTTGGGGGGGGGGGCTGCCATCCAGCTCCCAAATAAATCACACACAGAGGGTTATTTTTAATTATGAATGCTCAGCCTTAGCTTAGCTTAGTTTCTAGCCAGCTTTTCTTAACTTAAATTACCCCATCTACCGTTTGCTTCTGGGCTTTTCCTGTTCTCTTTCTTCTATAAATCTTAATTTTACTCTGTGGCTTGCTGTGTAGCTGAGTGGCTGGCCCCTGGAGTCCTCCTCCTTCTCTGGCTCCTATATCTCTTCTCTCTCATTCCTAGATCTCCCCTTCTGTATATTCTCTTTGCCTGCCAGCCCCACCTATCCTTTCTCCTGCCTAGCTATTGGCCATTCAGTTCTTTATTAGACCATCAGATGTTTTAGACAGGCACAGTAACACAGAGTTAAACAAATGCAACATTAGCAAAAGTAACACACCTTAAAATAATATTCCCCAACATAAGTCAGTTACTCACCTGATTCCTGGTGTGTTTTTAAGTTGGGTTGATACTTGAGCCCCACCCCGGATGAAGTGAGGGGTATTGTTAGCACTATGTTGGGGTAGTGTTTGCACCTCCATTCCCTAGCACACGTGTCGACCTCTAACTATGTTCATCTGTTGCACAAGAAAAAAAGATAGAATAGCCGGGCGGTGGTGGCACACGCCTTTAATCACAGCACTCGGGAGGCAGAGGCAGGCGGATCTCTGTGAGTTCGAGGCCAGCCTGGGCTACCAAGTGAGTTCCAGGAAAAGGCGCAAAGCTACACAGAGAAACCCTGTCTCTGAAAAACCAAAAAAAAAAAAAAAAAAAAAAAAAAGATAGAGCTCAGAACTATTGAGTGCCTTCTTGTAGAGCTCGTATTAGGAATGGTGAGGGGCCCACTGTCAGTCTCAGAGCACTGTGTCCACTTGTGTCTCCAAAATGTTGACTGCAGTTTTTGTGACTGCTCTTTGCAGCTTCATTGATGATGTACTCAATATCTAAACTTAAGCTTTGTTTTACAGCCATCCTTTTCAAGGCCAGTACTCCGTGTCAGACATGAAACTCAGATTCTCACAGTGAGTACCTACAGAAAATAAGAGGAAATTATTTTGAGTATATGCCATGTACTTCATTGCCAGTTGGGGATTTTGTTTATCTGCTTGATGAACTGTTTAAAATAGTAACCCATTCTATTGTTCAACAGCATGTATTTCAAAATGAAAACACTCTGTCCATACACAATAGTATGAAAAAATAACAAACTTACCATTCTTATTTTGATGATATGCTCTCAGCAAACCATGTCTGTCTAGATTTAATCATACATCTTCATGTCCTCACCTCTTAGCTCTTTTCTGTGCTCTTTTAGAACATTCTGAAATTTACTAACATTAATTTTGCTTTTTATTTTTCCAATACTGATTTGGGATGATAATAAAGTGGTTTGGTTGTGGGTGTTCTCAAATGTTTGAGATTTTTAAAAATTGTATTACTTTTCTCAGTTCTGTTCAGAACAGTGAACGTGGCAAAAAAATTGGCAATGTCATGGTTACAACCAGCCGGAATGTGGTCCAAACAGGAAAAGCTGTTGGTAAGGCATACCCTCAGCAGATGCTGCTGTCGTATGTATCTCCTTTCTGTCTTCAGTGTGTTGTTCATTAAAATAGAGCTATAAAGATTTGTGGATCATCTAATACAAAGGGCTTTTTAGATTTCCAGTCTTAGAAATAAGGAAGGAATGTATGTTTTCCAGGTGGACAGGTAAAAGGGACACTAAAGTGGGGACACGACTGTAGACTCCCAGGAACTGAGAGGAGGACAGAGGAGCTTGGGAATAGTTTCATGTCAACAGACCTGACAACATAGATGGACAGAGTCTTCAAAAGACATAAACTAATAAATTTAAAAATCAAAATAGTTCTGGATCTGTTGAAAAATTAAAACGTAGTGCAAGGTTTCTAATTTAATCCACATCCAATTCTCTCTTTCTCCTCCTTTCTCTCTCCCTCCTCCCCTCTCTCTCTCTTTCTCTCTTCTCTTTTTTTTTTTTTTTAAGATTTACTTATTTATCTATTATGTATACAGTGTTCTGCCTGCATATATACCTGCAGGCCAGAAGAGGGCACCAGATCTCATTACAGATGGTTGTGAACCACCATGTGGTTGCTGGGGATTGAACTCAGGACCTCTGGAAGAGCAGCCAGTGCTCTTAACCACTGAGCCATCTCTCCAGCCCTTCTCTCTTCTCTTACTCGACTCCTTCCTTCCTTTTGCTTGTCAAGACAGGGTCTTACTTTGTAGCCTAAAACTCTGGATTCTCCTGACTCAGCACCCCAGGTGCTGAGAGAACAAGCTTCTCTTTGAAATTCTATTAGACATTTATGGAAGAAATAATATAAATTCTGTTTCTTTCTTTGTTTGTTTTGAGACAGGTTCTCACTTTGTAGCCCTGGCTAACTTGGAGCTTATTATGTAGGTAGACCAGGCTGCCCTTGAACTCAAAGAGATCTGCCTGCCTCTGCCTCCCAAATATTGGGATTAAAAGTGTGCACCACCACACCCAGCCCCTATTTTTTTTATTTGTAACTTTTTATTTTGATCCAGTTTCAAACCTAGAAACCATAAGTAGTTACTTTTTTTTTTTTTTTTTTTTTTTTTTTTTTTTTTACCACTTTGACCATACCCAACAGAAGCAACTCAAGAGAGAAGTTTGCTTTGGCTTATGGTTTTAAAGGGTACATACATTCATCAGGTCGGCAAAGTCATGATGGAATTCATAACAGTGTGAGCATGTGGCTGTTCCTTACATCCTAGTGGATCAGGAAACAGCTGGAGCTGGAACTGGAAACATACAATTTCAAAGGCCCACTCAACAACTCACTTCTGCTAAACCACAGGTCCAAAGTCCTATAACCTCCCAAAACAGCTCTACCATGCAGGGACAAAGCATTCAAACATATGAGCCTGTAGGGATACTTTATGTTTAACACAATAGAAATAACTGTTAGCTAACCCTTACTGAATACAACTTAAAAGCCCCAGTATGAGAATGCCTCTTAGTGGCTTTTTTTAGGCCACCAACCAGCTCCCAAACCGACATGGAGACTTGTTATTAGTCTAAAAGCTTGGCCTTATCTTAGGTTTGTTTCTTGCTAGCTCTTGTAACTTAACCTGTTTCTCTTCGTCTATGTTTTGCCTCGGGGCTTTTTACCTTCCTTCCTCCCTTCCTTCCTCCCTTCCTCCTTTCCTCCCTTCCTTCCTCCCTTCCTTTCTCCCTTCCTCCTTCCTTCCTCCCCCCCCCTCTCTGCCCCTTTCTTTTTTTCTTTCTGTCTGTCTGTCTGTCCTACTTTGACTGCTTATTGTGGCTGGCTGCCTAGCTTCTGGCTCCAGGTGTGTCCCTCTCTTTCTTCCTTGAACCTAGCTTTCTCCTCCTACTTACTCTCTCTGCCCACCAGCCCTGCCTATCCCTCTCCTGCCTAGCTATTGGCCAGTCAGCTTTTTATTAGACCAGTCAGGTGCCTTAGGGCAGGCAAGGTGAAACAGCAACATATCTTAACATAATTAAACAAATGTCACACATCTTTATCTTGTTGACAGCAGAAACAAATGTAACACACTGCCACATAACTAAAGTAATATTCTACAGCATAAACAAATATGACACATCTTTGCCTAGTTAAAATAATATTCCACAACACTTATTTTTAATAGAAAAATGTAGCTTCATTGTAGACATATGAATCATTATAGTAGTGTTCTGCTTATCCAAAGGAGATCTATTCCAAAAATTCCAGAGAATACTCAAAACTATGGACATGCCATGTTTTTCCTTACACATACAACCTGTGATAAAACTTTAGCATGTAAATTAGCCAAGTCAAAAATTATTAGCAATAATAGGATGAGATAGTTATAACTGTATATTTTAGTAAAAGTTATATGAATATATTCTGTCATTCAAGTACATTCTCTTTTCATATAAAGAAATCACCTTAAAGCTCTTTGACATTCAAATTGCCAGCTCCACTGCTCTTGCCCTTAGGGTTACTGGAACATATACACTGTGATAACCAGGTATCTTAGTTAGGGTTCTATTGATATAATAATCATGACCAAAAACAACTTGGGGAGGAAGGTGTTTGTTTAACTTACATATCCTGGGACACAGTTCTTTGAGAGAAGCCAAGATAGGAACTGAAGCAAGGGCCATAAAAGAACACTGCTCACTGGCTTGCCCCATGCCTTGCTCAGCCTGCTTTCTTATACCATCAGAACCACTTCCCAGGAGTGGTTCTACCTACGTGGGCTGGGCCCTCCTACACCAATCATTAATCAAGAAAATACCCTACAAATTTGCCTATCGGCCAATCTGTTAAGAACGTTTTCTCATTTAAGAATCCCTCTTTCAGGTAGTGGTGACACACATCTTTAATCCTAGCACTTGAGAGACAGAGGAGGTGGATTGCTGTGAGTTTGAGGCCAGCCTGGTCTACAGAGATGGTTCCAAGACAGCCAGGGATACACAGAAAACCTTGTCTTGAAAAACCAAAAATAATTAATTAATTCTCCTTTCCAGACATGTCTAGGTTTGTGTCAAGTTGATAAAAACCAACCAGTGCACCAAGGTGATTACCAGGTGACTAGTAGGCAGGAGGCTGCACATGTGTACATAAGACAAAAGGAGATATGAACAGGGACAGAGCTGGAGAGTATGATGGACCATCACCACTTAGAGCAGCCTGAAATTTCAAATTTCCAAATGATTTATCTCTAAAGTCCCCATTAGACATTTATCCACATGAATATTACTGTCCGAAGAGTCAGATGCCAGGGAACTCAAATGCAGAAACTGAAGCCACAGATAGGGAGGGCAGCTGCATTTAGTTTTCAGTGTTGCTGCTGCTGCTGCTAATTAAATTGTAACGAAAGTTTCTTCTACACCCCCTTCTCTAATAGCAGTACCTCCAATAATTTCACATTCACAACAGCTTTGAAGGGAATATTTCTTAAGACAACAAAGATGTGAAGCCTACAAGGCTCTGTATTTCTTTGTTTAATGTAGCAGTTTTAGATTCTCTTCCAGTATATTACTATTCTTCCAGTATAAGTAAGTGGTTACTCCGTGTTTAAGGTACAGAGAACATATGACTCTGTGTGTGTTTGTGTGTGTGTGTATCTGTCTGTCTGTCTGTCTGTCTGCATGTATATGGTGTGTACAGGTCTTGTGTCTGTGCCCATAGAGGACAGAAGCATTGGATCCCTGGGAGCTGGAATTAAAGGCAGTTGTAAGTTTCCTGATGTGGGTGCTAGGAACTGAACGTGCGTCCTCTGGAAGAACAGTAAATGATCTTAATTCCTGAGGCATCTCTCCAGCCCCGTGTTTGACTTTTTAAGCTCTCCAGATAATTCTGATTCACAGAGTTACTAGTGCTGTGGCTATAAAATTGTGTTATTAACCCCTACAAAGTGCCTAGTGTGGCTCCTATTAAGAAATTACTTGGTTTTCTTTAAGACATTCCCATGGAAAGAGATTATTTTGAACTAAAAATTTAAGTGGTATTTCAGTAACTACATCATTTTACTGTGTTTCACTGAGTTAACCTTATTCATGTTTATTGGACTTTCATTGTCTCTTAACAAAATATTAAGTATAGGCTAGAGGTGTGGTTCAGTATTAAAGGATCCCCTAAGTTCTATTTCCATCATGCAAAAAAAATTCAACCTTTTTATGAAGTTCATCTATTTTTCCTTTGGTCTTCTTTTCACACAGGCCAGTCAGTGGGAGGAGCTTTCTCCAGTGCAAAGACAGCTATGTCCTCATGGCTTTCTACCTTCACCACCTCCAGCCCTCAGAGTCTGCCTGAGCCACCCAACGGGAAGCCTTGAGTCCAGCAGAGAAGCCACTTTGTTCTCCAAGGTGTAATGCTCCCTCCCCATCTCCCAGGGTCTCCTCTATCTACAGGTCCAGACCCAGGGACCAAGATGACGAACTGTTTACATGGACGGTTGCACTCTGTCTAAATGAATGTTGCAGGATGCTGAACAGATGAAATCACAACCATAGAAGGAATAGCTTTCCAGGTTGGGGGTTAAATTGACTACTTTGACTTCATTCTGAGCCTAATTAGTGTACACAATGAACCTTCTAGTGAATTTTAAGTTCTGAAATTGTACATGTGTTTACTTAGAATTTTTACGTATGTATATTTTGTTCTATTTGCTGTTTAAATATTTAGATGGTCATTGTAATTTATATTGACTCAAATTAAGTTATATCACTATTTTACTTTCTCTGAAGTTAGCCCTAAAATGTACTTATTAAGTGTAAGGACTATGCATTCCAGCCTATTATTACTTTGCTGAGTTCTAGAGTGAACTTTGTGGGGGCGAGACATGGAGGGGCCTCTACCCACTCAACACATTTACCAGCTCATTTCTTCCCAGAGCCGTGAAAGTCATGAGGGGAAAACTCTGAGAATAAGACATCATTTCAGATGAATTTCTTTCTGGCAAATTTGATGTGAGGCAGCAAAGATGTCACTCTGCTTCCCTCCTGCTGGCAGTGACTGTTCAGGGAAACCAGAGGTGGTTCAGCAGCACTGAAGGGTTGGCACATGTCTGTAGGACAGTGTTTTAGTGACCCACATGCTGGCATGATCAGCTCCAGTTATGTTGCAGGGGTTTTGTTCTTGGTTTTGGTTGGTTGGTTGGTTGGGTGTTTGTTTGTTTGTTTGTTTGTTTGTTTTTGAGACAGGGCTTCTCTGTATAACAGTCCTGGCTGTTGTGGATCTCACTCTGTAGACCAAGCTGACCTTGAACTCACCAAGATCCACCTGCCTCTGCCTCCCAAGTGCTAGGATTAAAGGCGTGCGCCACCACCGCCCGGCTATGTTTCAGTCATGATCAGCACTTTGTTACCTGAAAATGTGTGCCTTGTTTCTTCTTGTGAATGGTTGTCCATTGGCTCTGGACAGATCTGCAGGCCTTCTCTTAGTCTTACTCTGCATTGAGCCTTTCAAAACTGGGCCTTCCTACTTCCTTGACTGAAAGTCCTCCTTTAGTCAGTTCTACCACCTTCAAAAGAAAAACAAAGTGACCGATAAAGGTTTATAAACCACAGCTTAGCTCATATTTAGAAAACCAAGAAAGTGGGCCAAGGAAAGGATTTAGTGAGTAATGTGCAAGCCTGACGACCTGAGTTCAAATCCCTGGAACCCACATAAAAAGCCTCATCTATAATCCCAATGTTCCTACAGTAAGATGGGAGGCAGAGTCAGGAGAATCTTCTGGAAGCTCACAAGCCAGCTAGCCTGAAGTGTGTAGTGAATTGGCAGAAACAAGAGAGACCCTGCCTCAAAACAAGGTGGAAGGCAAGAACCAACTCTTGAAAATTGTCCTCTGACCTCCGTGTAGGCAGTGTGTCATGTCCATGCTTACACACACACACACACACCTCAAATGTAAATGTAAACGTAGAATGTAAGAAGGAAGAGAAGGAGCCCACACCCATGCCATGAGTCACTTGTTTGGTAAATTCCAGCTGGTTTCTTGTTACCGAAGGCATGAATTGGCCAACCTCATGATTTGTACACAGCTGGAGTTCATGTATTTGTCATTTATAACTGTCATTTGCTTTTCAGGGGATCCTTAATGGGTGTTCTCAGGGACTACTTATGGAGAAGAGTCTGCCTTTTTAGTAACAAAAGACTTGTGGAATAACCATTACATCTACATATGATTTAACAAGCATTGGGAAAATAAGGGGCCTAATTTAGGACACTGATTTTATTTCGTTTATCCCTTATGAGATGCTCTAAAGACTATGAAAACAACATAAGGCATAGTCTGGTATCTCTAAAACTTGCAATTTGGATTTCACACAAAATACAAAACCACAAAATACAAACTGCTCCCAATTGAGCGTAATAACTTGAGAGAATCCAGTAACAATAAATTGATTAATGGGAGGTAAATAAATTGATTAATGGGAGAATACTATTAATTTACTTCAGCCAGGGAATATTTGAAAAGAGAAGTAAAGCCACACAAAACTGAAAGGCACTTTAATCAGTGTTGTGCTGAGATGGTTGGGATTCTTAGATACCATTCATATGGCTGCAGCATGACAATGTACCTGTGGTAGTTGACATTACCAGGAGCCCTAAACCTGTTTAGCCACTAAGATAATGATTCATTCTTTAGTTTGCACCAGGTTTGTATGACTGGGTAAATGCCTGCTGTCATGTAAACAAAAGCAACACAACACTCACCTTGGAATATACTTGAGGAAAAAAGTTAAATGAAATTTAATGCTAATTTTGTATCATATTCCCCATTTGAGTACGTGTGTGGGTCCCCCTGCATAGGATCTCACAGTCTTCCTACGCAGGTCTCTAAATTCCATCCTCCTGCCTCTGTCTCCCAAATAACTGCAGTTAGAGGAGCTTACCACTCTGCCAGGCTTAAGTGTATATTTTAATTGAATCTTCTCTTAATGTAAATTAAAACTTAAATCTTAAAATGGCCACTTAACTGGCTTTCAGCATCAAATAACTTTTCTTGAAATATAAAACATCTTAAAATTGTCAAAAGACCATATGCCTACTTCTTCAGGTTCAGGGAAACATTGACTTTTCAAGGGCCAGGGGCCATTTTGTTGTTGGCAGGGGCACTGCTGCAGCCAGTGTCGTGGAGAACAGAGATACAGCCCGAACCCTGGGAGCCTGCACACTGTGTTTTAGGCACCAGTGAGAGCCTAACTGATGAGTAGTCTCCAAACACTGGCACGGTAGCCCTGGAACCCACACCAGGCCTTTGACTCCTGTCAGCAGAGGTGTGGCTGTTGGAGCCCACACTTTCTCCAGTGATCAACAATGTTTTAGTGTCTAAGAACTGAGTGTTTATAACTAGTCCTGAGGGAGTGAAAGTCCACCAGCATTTTTCAGGTTTATAGGATACAGACATTGGTGGTAGCTGCACTGCTGTCTAGGTGGTTTTGAGGAAGCCCATTACATTCCTAGCATGATGACAGTGACATTGATAAGGGAGAGAAGTAAAGCTGTGAGTCTGTGGACTAGATGAGTAGAAATTCTGAAGCTGCATGTAACAGAGGTGCAGAGCAATTTTATATGTATATTTGATTCATAACCAATATGAATTGTCCATCCCCAAATCCATTTGTGATTCACTAGCTCCCAAGCCTGAAAGCAATTCTCTTCTTTTGAATTAAGAAATAGCAGGGACTTTCTTGAGCACAGGACAAACTTCCTCAACCCTGTTGCTTTCCAGGTTCTGTACTAAGCAGTTACTGTTTTTTAGAATAGCTTTCCTTAGAAATACAAGGAGAAAACAAATTAAGAAAACAAAAATGAGGTGTTAGATGGCTGGAGAACAGGGCACTTAAAGTCTGAATGAGAGTATTTTGACATCAGTATTTAACCTACTTCAGGTATGAATTCTTTAGAGAGAAGTTAGAATTGTAATCAGCTATTTACATTTCTAAGTGAAGCTGTAACATTCTTTTTCTGGTAGGCAGGTTTTATTGAAGTGCTATATATTCCATGGAGAAAATTTTGTAGGTGTAAATAGCCAGTGGCCCCTTTCCCTCCCATGTTGATAAGTTTGGAAGTCTGCAGGCCAGCATCCAGATCTATACCCACAGGCAGATGTCTGCTGCAGCCTCCACAGAGGGCAGCCTGCTAGGGCAGAAGCTGCTGGCTCTACACCAGCCTGTTAGTGTATTAGGGCATCACTTGGGATTCCTGAAGTGGCAACATTTGCACACTCTGGTTCCATCATGAAAAATGGCCCAGCATTCATGGCTTTCCACGCCATCTCTTGGTAGCCTTTAACTATGACAGAATACTCCCCAAATCACTTGAAGATGACTGTCATTCCTTACAACATAATGTGTTGCTAGGACTTTCTCATTCCAAGTCTTCTGACTTCATTGCTTTGGAATTGCTTTTCCATAATTTCCAATATTTCACAAGCTTTTTTCAGAGAGAGACAAAGAAAAGGAATGTGCATCTTTATTTTTTCATATAAAATAACTTCATAAAAATGACTTCCTGCTTACATTATGAAGAAGAAAGTGGCTTCCTTGTATGGTATAACACTCCAAAATTAAAAGGTTGTGCATGTCTAAGGGGTTGGGTATATTTTGTAAAACTCTAAATACATTTGTATTTCTGTGCTGTTCAGAAATTAACCTTTTTACTTATACTAAAGATATAGAAAACTATATATTTAAATCATGTAAATGGAACGCAGTTTAAGGGGATTTCCAATCTTATTTCTCATCAACTTCTCACGCACATAGTTTGCTGCTCAAGTTTGTTTTCTGTGCAATATAAACATTCGAACATTTCAAGTCAGGTACTGAGCCAGAGAGGTCATTGAAGTTTTCAGAAAACTGTGCTTAGAAAATATTTTATTTTCTTGAAATACTGTTCTTTTATAGCTGGAAAAACAAGATTTAGCATTATGTGTTTCAGTCCACTTGATCATCAGTTTCTAAATTTAGGAAGCATTGATCAGTGGCTTGGTGAAGGCACTTAGTGGTTGGAAAGTAGTTTCTAAGGAAGTTTAGCTATAGCACATATTTTATGAGAAATGCCTTCCCTTTCCTCTAGTAGTTTTATAGTTTGTGCTGGTTCATTTCTGTTGTCATTTGTTTCTTAAAGAATACTCAAGGTATAAATCATGTCTAATCATGCTGAATTGTAGTGATTCTATTGTACCTTTATTTTAAGCAAAACCTGATAATAAAATTATCCTGTTTCTCTTGCACGCTTGCTATTGATCTCCTAGACTTATCTGCCTGTTGTCTGTGTGATTTCTGGCCTTCACAGCTGGGCAACAGTGCATTCTTCATTTGTCAAGAAAGCAGCCTATAGGTGAACTGAAGGACTCGCTGCCCATTTAGCCTCCTCCTGACATTGCTTGTGGTGGAACCTCAGCTTTCTAGCTGTGACCTCTGCAGGAAGAGCCCTATAGCATCTATGGAACTCTGAAGGCATGATGTTGCACAAGCACTAAGGAGGTTGGTCATGTAATCTCTTCATGGACAAGGCCAGGGAAGTAGGACACTGCACTAAGGCAGCTCATTTCTCCACTTGGACTCCTAAGGTTCAAACTATTACACTGAGGGTTCTAAGCACATCTTCTGTGCACCCTGGTCCCATTACAACTGTTGTACAAAGCAAGACCTTTATGGTACATTGCATGGAATAAGCAGATAATGACCCTTTCCTGGGGACATGTGAGTGATGGTGCAAGGCTAAGTGTTCTTTCATATGACTTGTGAGGGTTTTTGAGATGTTGAGATGACCACTGCCATCTCCTTTTTCCTGGTGACCTGCTCAGTCTGAGTCCTTGTCCCCACCCAGGTAAGTGCTACCTAGTCTTCACTCTGACGGTACAGTAGGAGTTACAGTCATTGAATCTGGTAGCATCTGGAACAGACATGAGTCAGGTCTTTATGAAGGATAATCTAAGGCAGTCCACATAAGGTTGTGGAAGCACACTGACAAAACTGACCTGCCTAGTTTCTCCATCACCAAACCGTCATCCAGCACATATTCATGCTTTTATGATCATGGAATCAGGAGACACAGAATAGCCTGGGCAAGAAATCAGAAGACTACTCTTGGCTCGTGATCCTGTGAACTGCTGCCATTGGAGCCACTGACATCCCAACATACCATAAAGTAGGATTCAAATGATTGATTTTAGAACAGGGTCTTGCTATGGAAGCTCTCGCTGGCATGTTGCTCTCAATGCTACACATTGAGCAATTCTGCCTTACCCTCTTGGGTACTGGGATAACAGGTATGCATCACCACACTGGGCTATAGGGCTCAAGGGGTTTTTGTTTTGTTGTATATGTATGGGTGTTATGACTGTATGTATGTCTGGGTACCACATGCGTACCTGGTGCATGCAGAAGCCAGAAGAAGGCATTGGATCCCTTGGAACTGGAGTTATAGATGGTTGTAAATCACCATATAAGTGCTGGGAACCAAACTCAGGTCTTCTGGAAGAGCAGCAAGTACTGTTAACCACTAGCCATCTCTCCAGCCCTTTTTATCTTGGTTTTCAAAGGATCAGAGTGTCATCTCTTACAGATACTGTCCTGTTGGTATGGCTTTGCCACTGTTTATCCATCCAGCTGTAGACTTGGAGTTGTTTCTATGTGGGGCCTACAGTGCACAGCAGGGCTGCTCTGTGTGTTCTCTCTGCCTGTACACTTCTCTAGGGCATGAATGCAAGAATTCCAGGGTCCTGAAAAGACTCATGTCTTCATCTTGAGTTGGTGCTATCTCATTCTCCCTCCCCCAGAGTGTTTGGATTCCCATTATTTCCTGTTGTTACCAATATCAGTACTAACAGACTTAAACTTTGGCCAGTCTGATGGGTATCTCTAGTCTTAAATATGCATTTTTCTGAATGTGGATAAAGTTTGGAGTCATTTCATTCATTTCTCCTTCTGAAAAATGCCTGTTGATACACACCTCTAATCCCAGCACTCAGGAGGCAGAGCTAGGCAGATCTCTTGAGTTCAAGCCTGGCCTACAGAGTGAGTTCCAGGAAAGCCAGGGCT
This sequence comes from Peromyscus eremicus, assembly GCF_949786415.1. Classification (NCBI taxonomy): domain Eukaryota; kingdom Metazoa; phylum Chordata; class Mammalia; order Rodentia; family Cricetidae; genus Peromyscus; species Peromyscus eremicus. Next base: position 72,691,831 of record NC_081418.1, read on the forward strand.
ACACAGAGAAACCCTGTCTCAAACATAAAAGAAAAATGCCCATTGTCTTATGCTCTCTCTCACACACACACACAGGTACATGCATGCATGAGAGCACACACTCTATCTTAGGCTGTGTTGCTATAACAAAATACACGAAATGGTAAATATAAAGGATAGGAAGTTATTTCTCATCACCCTAGATGACAATATTTCAAGATTAAGTTGCCACTAGGTTCATTGTCTTGATAGCCTCGTCTTCCAAGATGCTGTCTGTTTTAGTTAGGGTTTATGTTGCTGGATTGAGCTCTGGCAGCCCTGCCTTCTGAGTGCTGGGATTGAAGATGTGCACCACCACACCTGGCCCTATGCTTTTTAATTCCTTTTCACTTTCCTTTAAGTCCTTTTCAAAAGTTAGAGGTTTAGCTGGGTGGGGTCTTGCTCTGAGGTCACCACTCCCTTTATTCCACTTAGCATCAGGCTTTTCTTCAGTCTGTTTACACTCCCTGGTGCTCTTTCTCTCTTCCAGTTGTACATTTTGTATTTTTCCTTGCTCAGCTTGCTCTTTTTCATTATAGATCTGTATAAGACTGGCCACTAATAGCCACACAGCACAGTCAATCCTAGGTTATTTGGAACTGTCTTCTGCCAAAGCTGTTAATCTGTGACTCCAGTTTATCCTGTTAGATATTTTAAGACAAGGGTAGAAAGCAACCACGTTGTTCACCAAAATATCGCAAGAATTATCTCCAGGTCACATTAATATTCTTCTCTCAAACCTCTTGAGCTGGGCCCCCACAGTTCAAATCACCCCCCATACCGCTGTCTCCCATCATTAAGACCAAGACTTAAAGCATTCAACTGCTTTTCTCATCCAAAATCCTAATGTGTTCCATATTCTTCCAAACAAAATCATGGTCTAACGTATCATAGCAATACCTCAGTCCCTAGTACCAACTTTCTTAGGGTTTCTATTGCTGTGAAGAGACACTACAACGCAACAGCTCTTATAAAGGAAAACATTTAACTGGAGCTGGCTTACAGTTCAGAGATCTAGTCCATTGTCATCATGGTAGGAAGCATTATGGCATGCAGGCAGACAAGGTGCCGAAGAGGTAACTGAGAGTTCTATATCTGGATTGGCAGGCAACAGGAAGAAAGAAAAACACTGAGCCTCGCTTGGGCATCTGAAACCTCAAAGCCCACCCTCAGTGACACATTTCCTCCAACAAAGCCATACCTCTAATAATGCCACTCCCTATGAGTCTATGGGGACCATTTTCAAACTATCACAGCATCTTACTGCACCATCCTCTAGAGCAGTGATTCTCAACCTTACTAATGCTGCCACCCTTTAATACAGTTCCTTATGTTATGGTGACCCCCAACCATAAAATTATTTTTGTTGCTACTTCATAACTATAATTTTGCTACTGTTAAGATTCATAATGTTATGAATCTGATATGCAGGATATCTGATATGTGACCCCTGTGAAAGGGTCATTTGACTTCCAAAGGGTTATGAATCCTTGCTCTAATAAGGAGTGGTATCCTCACAATAATGAAGAACACAGAAGAGATTTTAAAATATTATTTCTTTAAAAATTTAAAGACTTAAGCTCCCTCTGCCATGCTTTTTGTAAAAGCACCTAGCCCTATTCATGAGAACTGTGCCTAATGACCAGTTAATCCTATTTCATTGGGGATTAGCTTTCAACATGAATATTGAAGGGGACAAAGTATTTCAAACTGTGGCACACGTCAGTATATGTGTTCTGCATATGATTTCTTTGTCATTTTGTGTTTTCCTATGATTCATTCTTCACGATGCCTTAGTGACTGGAGTTGTTGTTTTTTATTTTTGGGTTTTTTTTTTTTTTCGAGACAGGATTTTTCTGTGTAGTTTTGGTCCTGTCCTGGATCTCACTCTGTAAACCAGGCTGGCCTTGAACTCGCAGACGTCCACCTGGCTCTGCCTCCTAAGTGCTGGGATTAAAGGCATGTGCCACCACCACCCAGCTTCTTTTCTTTTTAAGTATATGTATATTGAGGGGTGAGTGTTCAGAGTGCCAAGCCAATGGAGGCCAGAAGAGGGAATCTAATCCACCAGAGCTGGAGTTACAGGTGGTTGTGAACCACCTGAAGTGGATGCTGAGAATTGAACTCTGATCAATAGTATGTACTCAAAACCACTGAGCCTTCTCTCCAGCTCATGAATAGAGTTCTTAATCTAGTCAAATTCACATTCTTAATTTAGAGGTTTTTGTATTCTATTTAAGAAATCCTTTACCCCCAAAATCATGAAAATACAATGTTGTAGAATTATTTAGTCTTGCCTTTCACATTCAGGACTACCTGGTATTTCTTTAGAGATGTGTGAATTCAAGATGTCCTACAAGGATAGTGTATCTTTCTGTTTCTTATTTCTCCAAGTAAGATCTCTTGTGAAGCTAACTTCTCATCACTGTACATTCATGCAAAACTATGAAAGGAGCATAGGATCAGAGTAAAAGTGAACCCTTAGTAAAATAATGAAGTTACAGTAGTAATTAAGTATTAGCTGAGAGTTCTCTTTTAACTTATCTATATTCTTATCATTTTGTTTCAGGTCTTGGAAAAGTATTACTCAGCACCACTTCATAGAGATGGATGACGGGACCTTGTTGTGGTACTCTGATTGGCTGATGTCCGCAAAGTCAAATAGTCACACAAATGTCCAGTGTTACCAAACTGTCCTGAGCAGCCACAAACTTTGAGGACCTTTTAACTCTATCAGAGACTCAATTTTCTCCCAGGAATCTGATGTTTACAGTCTGTGGTCACTTGAAAATCACTGTTAACATAACCTGAGTTCCTTATGCTGCATATTAAGTTCTACCTGTTCTGAAGTATTTGAGTATTTGCTGTGTGTCATGCATATTGCATGATAACATACACTATTCCTGTTATGCCCAAGTCACAGAATCCCCCAAAGACCACTAAGGAGTCCAAATCTGTACGTAAAAGCAAAGATCCTTTATTTCAAGCTCAAGCTTGGACTCTCCATCTGTCCAACACAGCAGTGAGAGCCGAAAGCACCGAGCCTGGGCAGGTAGGGTTTTTAATCATAGTAGAGGTTGGGGGTGAGGTAATTTCCAGGGTTCAGGATCCTGATTGGCTGACATTTGTCTAGGGGTGTCTTGGCGAAAAGGGAATAGGTGTGTGCTGGGCTCAGCCACCTGTCTATCTTATCTAATGGTTGGAATGTCAGGTACTTTCCCTTAGATGCTGGCCCTCCCTGGGTGGTGTCAGTTTATGGCTTTTCCTGGATCCGGGTGCTGCCTGCCAGTAAACCGAAACTCAGGCCTATTTTTTAGCTGGTTTCTATTAAGGCTGTCACGACAGCAGTGTAGCCAAGCTACTGCTTGGGTTCCACAGTCCCTAGCTGAATATAGCTTGCTGCCAGAGGTGTGCAGTCACCAGAGGGTTGAGCATACTGAGTTGTGAGCCAGGGTACTGAGCCAACACCTTCTGAGGGTGGCAACTATTTGTCAGGAACAATTAGTTGTCTTCCCCTGTGAGCCTAAGACCTAAAGGCTGAGCATTTTAGCATGGAGGGAGTTGAAGACAAACTTGTAAGACACTAAGGACCCCAGAGCTATGAGAACAGCACAAATGAAGACTAAGAAGAAGCATGGCTTGGAGAAATCAAATGTTCAGGGTGTCAGCAAGGAGATGAAACCAGAAAATAAGGCCAGGTCAGGACAAAGAGAGCCCCATGAGCCTATTGAATGTAAGCGATTAGAAAGAGAACAGGTATGGCTTCCTAGGGCAGGTTGTTCCAGGAGCTGGTCACCACAGCCTCTGCTTCCACTGAGCTATGGTGTTTCTTCACTGTTTCTTGGCTGCCTTCTCTAAACTCATCCACTACCCCTGGCCTTTCTCACTGGCACAACCTCAGCTCCCCACTCACCAAGTCAAATCGCATGTGTCCCAAACACATAAAAGCCCAATAAAACTTCCATGACAGTCAAAATCCAGTCTCTGTGAGAACATTGCTCCTCAGAGTTCACCAAAGGTTAGGTCAGTGGTTCTCAACCTTCCTAATGCCTTGACCCTTTAATACGTTTCCTCATGTTGTGGTAACCTCTAGCCATACAATTATTTTTGTTGCCACTTCATAACTGTAACTTTGCTACTGTTATGAATTGTAATGTATATGATATGCAGGATATCTATCTGGTGTGTGACCCCTGTGAAAGGGTCACTCAACCCCTAAAGGGGGTCACAACCCACAGTTTGAGGACCACTGGCCTAAATAGTAAGATAACTGATGAAAAGGCACTGTAAGCCATTGTAGGTATATGGAGGACTCCATATTGAGGACCTGCATATCTGTCCCAGCTACTAGAGACATGGCTCTAACACATACTGATATGCTCAAATGGAGAAACCTATTCTGTGTGCTTTATACTCAGAGTAGTTTGCGTGAATGAAAAGCTCATCTGTAGCTAACATCTGGATTCTTCTATCTGTTAATATTCTGATCTGTCCCCTTGAAATCCCACCCTTTCTGCTGCCCTGCGTCCTGATGTAAAGAAAAAACTCCTCCCTTTCCTCTCTCTCTTCCACCTTTTCCTCCATGAGGTGTGCACCCCTTGACACCTCTCTCTCTCTCTCTCTCTCTCTCTCTCTCTCTCTCTCTCTCTCTCTCTCTCTCTCTCTTCTTTCCCTCTTTCCTATCTTTCTCTTCATCTCTCTATTATAATAAACTCTCCATGTGGATGCAGCATCTAGGTTGTGAATTACTGGCTGCCACCACCTCCATGCCCATATGGTGTGCATTTGCCCAGCCCACCTCTGCATCTGCTGAGCATGCCAGCAAGTTTTCCCTCATGAGTGGGATACCCTGACCTGGTCAGCTGGGGGTTCCCCACTTGTGCATAATTCATAACACTATCCGACCTAATCCATGAGTCTGTTTTAAGCAGGAACTTGTACTTGCTCTGGGGAATAAAGTGAGGAGTGGACAAAGAGGAACAGTAGCCTTGTCACCTGCCTGGGCCAGCCCTGCCCCAGAAAGCCGACACTGAGCGCTTTGTAGAGCCCTGAGGCAAGTTACACTGTTCTGTTACACTGTTCTCAGCTGCTATGGCCTGAATTGGTTCTTTATGCAATAGCCTCCTTTCATTTAGAAACTGAAGCCTCTGTCCTGGATAAATCATCCTCTTTCACCATGGACCCATGAGATGGAAATTCCCAGGTAGACTTCTGACAGGCCAATCAGTACTTTCTGTTATTAAAAGCACAAGGCTAAAGCCAGATGTCGTTAGTGGTACACACCTATAACCCCAGCACAGCAGAGTCAAGAGAATAGTTCAAGGCCAGCTTGGGTTACATAATGAGACATTGTCTCACAAAACAAAAACTACAGGATTAACAGACTGGATTTTTAAAGTGTGTGTGTGTGTGTGTGTGTGTGTGTGTGTGTGTGTGTGTGTGTTTTCAACCTAACCTTTAAAGTGCATTTTTTTTTCAAATGGGGAACATTGTGCACAATATGTCAATGTACAAGAGCATAAGCATTCCTTAGTGTTTAGCAGTGAGGATGCTGTGGTGCAGGCATCACTGGAGTGTGGCCTAGGGAACATGAACCTTGTCCCCAGCGTAGCAAGTGTGAGAAGTGAAACGTTTCAGAGGTGGGCCTGGTGGGGATGCTAGATCACTGAGAACAGTGTCCCTCCCATTCTTGCCCCTGTGCCGTGTGACCCCACCTATGTCCTGCCGCTGTGATAACATCCATAGTAGAGACCTCAGCAAAGTGAAGCTGATGTCAGTGCCATGTTTGTCCTTCTAAAACTGGTAATAAATCCCTCACTTTTATATTTAACATTGAAAACACTTTTTTACTTCAATTGATTCCATCCTCTTGCGCATCTAGGCTTAATCCAGGACATGCAGGGATAACATATACCCTGTCTCAAAAAGAAAAAGACGGGCTGGAGAGATGGCTCAGAGGTTAAGAGCACCAACTGCTCTTTCAGAGGTCCTGAGTTCAATTCCCAGCACCCACATGGTGGCTCACAACCATCTGTAATGAGATTTGGTGCCCTCTTCTGTGTACATAATAAATAAATAAATCTTAAAAAAGAAAAGAAAGAAAGAAGAAAGAAAGAAAGAAAGAAAGAAAGAAAGAAAGAAAGAAAGAAAGGAAAGAAAGAGAAAGAAAGAAAGAAAGAAAGAAAGAAAGAAAGAAAGAAAGAAAGAAAGAAAGAAAGAAAGAAAGAAAGAAAGAGAAAGAAAGAAAGAAAAAGACAAAAATAAGCAAGTCATAGTAACTACTATCTATAAGGCTCCTGGAGCTGGCAAATCCATGGTGCCAGGCAGTAGAATGACGGTTTCCAGGGCCTTGAGGATGGGAGAGTTAGTGCACAACAGCACAGAGCTTCAGTTGAGGAAGACCAGAGTTCTAGAGATGGATAGTGATGGCTACAAAACAGTACGAATTTACCAATGCTGCTAACCCAGCATAGGAAAGTAGTTAAATTAAAGAAGTAGTCAAGGTTTAATTCCACAGAGCTTTTGTTCAATGGCAAAAAAAAAAAAAAAAAAAATGTTCCTAATTCTGTGTCTTCTACTTTTACTGTGTGTATTATGTAAGTACATATTAATTTTGAGCATATAAAGGACTTTGTTATATCCCATTAGAAGGCTTGTTTATCAGTACACAAGGGCATATAAAATAGGTATATAAATAAACACTGATAATAAATTATAAACATATTTTACAATTATCTGGTATATGTCTTAGTTTGCTTTCTAGTACAATAATAAAACTTGGGGAGAAAAGAGTTCATTTCAGCTAAGTATATGGCCCAGTATAGAGGGCAATCAGGACAGGAATTCAAGCAGGAACCTGGAATCCATGGAGAAATGCTGCTTACTGGCTTGCTTTCTATGACTTGGTCAGTTTATACTACCCAAGACCATCTGCCCAGAAGTGGTACCACCCACATTGAACCGAGTCTTCATCAACTATTAATCAAGAAAATGCCTGTAGGCCAGTCTGTGGGGGCATTTTCTCTATTTAAGTGTTCTCTTCCCAGATGACCCTAGTTTGTTTCAAATTGAAAACAAAAACAAAAACAAAAAAACTAATCAATGAAGCAGATAATTGTACCTCAGTATATAATTAATTATTTAATTGTACCACTTACTAAACATGAAACAGACTTGCATCTCATGAGAAGGGTATGCTTACTTTTAAATGAATTAAATCTTGGCTGAGTATTTGACACTATAGACATAGAGCATCTTCAATGTTTTTCAGAGTTGATTGATGAGAACACTACCTAGCACAGATGCAGAGTACAAAATGTCAAAAGTCTTTTTAGGGCCATTTTGGGAAATGTTGGGAATTCTGTCCTAACCTCAAACTATTATTTTTTAAAAATACATATATATTTTACTTTTAATTGTGTATACCGTGTATGTGCACATGCATTGATGAAATTATTAAGGCAACTCCACGTAGTTAAAAGGGAGGTTTATTTTGTGGGGTAACTTACAAGTGAAGGGATAGATTACAGGGTCCAGGAAAGGTGTAGTACAGTCCAGAAGTGTTCTCTGGAGAACTCTGCTCGGTCTACCTCCAGCCTCCAGGGTCCAGGAACCAAGAGAGCCTGCGCATCTAGAACCCGGGTCTTCAGCGTCCTCTCTCAGCCCGCCTTGTAGGCGTGACCATTACTGAAGCCTCTGGGGGTTAGAGCTTCCAGGTCAAAGCTGGAATGGCTGCCCACTACATCTCCCCCTTTTGTCTAAATAAGAAGGTTCTAACCTAATACAAGACTATATACAAAGGAATGGTTATCAAACATTGTCCAGGAGTAGTAATGAGGGATAATGACCTAGATAAAATGAAACTACAACCAATGTAAACAATATCAAGCAAGAAACACATACTAAAATCCAGGGAAGTCTAGAGCGTGGGTAAATGGCATGTTAGAAAGATCATTCCTAAAGGTGTCCTATCCTAAAGAACCTGAATCTAATACTTAATATGTTCTATCTAAGATATTATATATATATATATATATACTAAGTTGTAACTATAACTGCTAGTCTTTAGTCTCATCAAAGACCTGAGAAGGAATATAATGGTACCTGAGAAGTGGAAGATGGATGCAAGCAACTTTCGGGAATCTTGCAAAAGTAGACAGAGACAGCTGGCAGCCTGGACAGTCACCTAATGTTTCTCAGCATTGTTGGTGCATTCAAATTGGCTGCAGGCCTAGAGTATCTGACAGACCATTTTCAGAAGCAGGAAATCTGAACGACCATCTTACCCTGTCTTGGCAGAGTTCAGAAGTCACTTTTCTTCGAGTCCCGCTTGTCCAGAAGGACAACACTCATATTGTCAGCAGTTGAGGCAAGGGCAGTTCTTTGCCCAATAGGCCATTTTGTGCCAAGAAGACAAACTTCCAAATGGAAATGTCTTAGAAGCCCAATGTTCTCTCAGGATCAAATTGGTGCTGCCAGGAGCAATTGTGTCTCACGTCAACAGAATTCTAAGTTATTTAAATACCATATTCTCTAGGTCTATGAAGTGTTTGAAGATTACCTGTCCATCTGACCTATGTATCTGTAAATCTGGATAACCTAACTAATGTAACTATAGAGATGACAAGCATAGGTGACTATAAATCTGTAAGTCTTATCTACCTAAATAACCTAAGGACTAAGGCTTCATGTAAACAAGGTAAACAGTCTATAAGCAAATGTATGGTAAAAGGACGATGACTTCAAAATTGTGACAATACACAAGATATTTATAACAGAGGTAGGAATGTATAGTGCAATATGTAATATGACAATAATCTTAAATATATATCAATATACAGAATATCCTAAACAGAAGTAGAACATACATACAGTATGACAGATATAAATTTACATTTGTATCAATATACAAATATTTCAAATAAGAGTAGAAATATATGTACATTATAACAAATACAGTTCTGTATTTGTATCAATATACAAATTATCTTAAACAGGAATATAAAAATAGTTTACATTTGTATCAACATATAAGAATCCATAACAGTGCAAATTATCTAAGGCTGCTATTTTACTAAATTTGTTTACTAGTATATCCAGGAACCAAGAGAGCCAGCGCATCTGGAACCCAGGTCTTCAGCATCCTCTCTCAGCCCCACCTTGTAGGCAGGACCATTACCGAAGCCTCAGTGGGGCTGGAATGGCTACCCACTACACACATGTGAGTGCAGATGCCCTCAGAGTCTAGGAGAGGGTGTCTGATCTTTAGCTAGAGTTACAGGTGCTTTACCACAACCTGATGTAGGTGTTGGACCCAGACTCAGGTTCTCTGAAAGAATAGCAAATGCTCCTAACTGCTGACCCATCTCTTCAGCCCCTTATTTAATGATTCTTTTTGTTTTGTTTTGTTTTTTGTTTGTTTGCAATTGGAAGTCAGAGACTCCAATAGAATTTTCTTTAAAAAAAAAAAAAAGATGCACTCTCACTCTTGAAACTATTTGTGTTTCTGTGTGTGGTACATGTGGAGATGGAACTCAACTTTTAGGGAGTCAGCTTGTGGTGATATTTTGTTTGTGACCTAACAATAAAGCTTGCCTGAAGATCAGAGTGCAGAGCTAAGCTACTAGTTAGCCATAGAGGTCAGGCAGTGTGGGAGCCCATTTTCAGGCTCCTCATGGTTTTACCCAGCAGGTCCTCATAGAGAGGATGATTAGGACCACAGGCCTGAGTGCAGGTGTCTGAGATGGTCTGCACTTGGCTGTGCTGGGGGGGGGGGGGTCTTTTGCTCCACCCCCTTGGTGTCTCTATAAATTCCCTGGGGCAGAGATAGTCAGGGCCCATTGGAAAAGGTTCCAGGCTCTCTCCGGGCTATCCTTTATTTTCAATCTGTTTATCTCCACAATTAAATCCTTCTATCTAATATTTCCTGCTGCTCACACTCAAGAAAACTCTGGGGAACTGTGGGGTTGGTGGGTAAACGCCCCACAAGGCAGTGGTGGAACACACCTTTAATCCCAGCACTCGGGAGGCAGAGGCAGACAGATCTCTGTGAGTTCAAGGCCACCTTAGGCTACACAAGACTGATCCAGTCTAAAAGAGAAACAGAGCCAGGCAGTGGTGGCACACACCTTTGATCCCAGCACTTGGGATTTCACTCCTTTAATCTCAGCACTAGGAAGGTGAAGATAGGAAGTGATAAGGCTGGGCAGAAAGAAGAATACAAGGCGGGAGGAGACAGGAGCTCAGTCCTCTTTTTTTCTAAGAACTACTGGCTGGCTGCTCTGCTTCTCTGATCTTTCAGCTTTTACCCTGATATCTGACTCCAGGTTTTTATTAGCACAATTAGAATTTGTGCTCTCTCTGCTTTGGTTTTAAAAGAAAAAAACCAAGTGTGTGTGTGTGTGTGTGTGTGTGTGTGTGTGTGTGTGTGTGTGTAGGTCAGAGGACAAACTGCAGGGATCAGTTTTCTCCTTCTACCATGTGAGTTCTCAGGATCACACTCGGGTCATCAGGCTTGGCCACAAGTGCTTTTACCCGATGAGCCACTGTGCTGGCCCTCAAACAGCAATTTTAAGAATCAAACATTCTGGGCTAAGGATATACCTCAGATGCTAGAGTTCTTGCCTAGTGAAGTCCTGGGGTTGATCCCCAGCACCAAGTAAAACTTAGAAGTGTAGTGGCATACACCTCTAATCCCAGAACTTGGGACATGGGAGCAGGTGTAAGTCTCATGAGACCCCATTTCAAAAAAAAATTAAAAGCCAATCCTGATGCCCTGAGTTCAGTCTTCAGAACCCACATGGTGGAAGGAGAGAACTCCCACATGTCATAGCATAAGAATGTGAGTGTACATACACACACACACACACACACACACACACACACACACACACACTAAAATGGAATTTTAAAAATTTGAAAACAATAAAATAGCCCACATTTTAACAACACAGTCCAAAGTCTGATGGTTTGATACTTACATGCTGAGGAATTTGTGGTGGTTTGAAAAAAGTGGCCTCCAAAGGGATTGGCACTGTTGGGAAGTATGGAGTAGGTGTGGGCTTGGAGGAGGTGAGTCACTGCGAAAGTGGGCTTTGAGGTCTGTGGTTGATATATTGTGCGCCCCAATAAACTTATCTGGGAGTCATAGAACAGAACAGCCAATGTATTAAACATAGAGATTAGGCAATGGTAGCACATGCCTTTAATTCTAGCATTCCAGAGGCAGAGACCCATCCGGATCTCTGTGAGTTCAAAGCCACACTGGAAACAGCCAGGCATGGTGACACATACCTTTAATCCCAGGAAGTGATGACAGGAAGCAGATAGGTAATAAGGCATAAAGACCAGGAACTTTATTTAGTCTTTTTAAGCTTATAGGCTTTTAGCAGCAGTTCAGCTGAGATTCATTCAGATGAGGACTCAGAGGCTTCCAGTCTGAGGAAACAATATCAGCTGAGGAATTGGCAAGGTGAGGTTAGCTATGGCATGGTCTGCTTCTCTGATCTTTCAGCGTTTACACCAATAGCTGGCACTGAGTTTTTTATTAATAAGACTTTTTAAGATTCATGTTACATTGGTCTCCTATACTCAGGCTACTCCCGATGTCAGAGACCATTTTCCTATTGCCTGCAAGATTTAGGACTCTCAGCTACTTCTCTAGCACCACATCTGCCTGCATGACACCATGCTCCCCACCACGATGATAACGGACCGAACCTCCTAAACTGTGAGAGCCACCCCAATTAAATATTTTCCTTTATAAGAGTTGCCGTGGTCACGGTGTCTCTTCACAACAATAAAAACCCTAAGACAGGCATGAAGGTAGAAAATAGAGTGTTTGTCTTTTATAATGAAACTACCATGTTTTTATATGAGCAGAAAAATCTTTGTATGTACAGTCAATCACTGCAATTTATAACACACAGTAATCCCAAAATGAACCAAGGTGTTTTAGGCAATGTAAGGATAAGAAAGAATTAAGTTTTTAGGAATAATGAAAGATGAGATTTAGATGACTTAAAACAGCTGTAGCAGGCTTTATTTAATGCCAGAGAAGTGGAGTGGCTAGTTCTGGCCACACCATGATCAGGGCACAGGACCCAGTCACTCAGTGACCAGAGTTTGGGAGAGCACAGGTTACATGCTTCAGCTGGGATTTTTGTGGCTAAGGATGGAGAAAGAGGGTTCATTAGGGGTAGAAGTGGTGGACTTGAAGGTCTCTTATCCCTTTCTGTAGTCATTGGGTGTCTGGGATGAGGGGGAGGCAGCTGCTTTGCTTCTGCAGTCTCCAAATAGCTGGTTGCTGGGACTCTGAGCTCAGTTTCACAGCCATGACATTTGGGTAGGCCTAGTATTGCTGCCATGAGGACCAGCCTCTAGCAGCTCAGGGTATGAGTGGGAGACATTGGAGTCAGTAGACTATCACTCAACTTGACTCTTCTATCTGAGGAAGTAAAACTTACTCTGGGGCCAGTGAGGGGGGCTAAACTTAACTCTCTGGGGCCAGTGAAAAAGGGAAACACACACACACACACACACACACACACACACACACACACACACACAATCTCCAACATGTCAGGATCTCACCTTGGGTGCTGATGAATGGCAAGCCTTCATCAGGTCAGAGAAACCGAAGAGGTGACACAGAGTAGGTGAACTCCTGAACAGACAGACACACACACAAGGACTTTTCTGAGGGCCAAAGCTTAGCTCTGCATTTTATTATTCTTACTGTTGCTTGTTCAACTTTATTCCTTTTTTGTTCTGTTTTTCCACTCTGGTGTTTTCTAACTGCCTTTATTTTTTTTCCCTTACAGCTTATATACCCTAGCAAATTTTCTCAAGCAGTATAAAAATTATGTGGTTACAGTCTATATTTTTCAAGTGAATGATTACAATGAATGCAAGTAAAAAGAAACAGTGTGTTTTCCATATCCCTTCACACGATTAAACATTTTACATATTACAGGTGAAAAACAAATTATCCCAAGAACCCACATCCATTCATACCCAAGCAACTTGTTATAGATTAACAAGTGTATGCAAGCAGCAAGTTATTTTCCTTAGCCACTTCTTTTACTGGTAGGCTGCATTTTGCAGTTACAAAGAAAGGATCAATTATTTTATTATTTATCTCAGAAGGTAATCTTATAAGAAATCTTATATCACCTAAACTTTTATGTATGAAAAGTCATCTCTATTTTAAATCCTCAGGGTGCATACCTACTCATCAACAGTTTTTTGTTTTGTTTTGGTTTTGGTTTTTTGATTCAAGATTTCTCTGTGTAGCTTTGGAGTCTGTCCTAGAATTCACTCCATAGACCTCAAACTCACAGAGCTCCACCTGCCTCTGCCTCCCAAGTGCTGAGATTAAAGGCGTGTGGCACCACCACCTGGCTCATCAACAGTTTTTTATATCAGGAAGCTGAGGGCAAGAAATGGGTACAAAGAATTAATCATCATCTTTGATCACCAACCAATCCTAACAAGAAAGACACATCAGCTAGTAATAATTAGACTGTTATGTTCTTGTTCCCCGGACCTTAGTGAGTCCCACGTTCAACTATGTGCCTTTCTAAACTTTAGATTGTTTCCCAAGGTTTTTTCACCTCAAAGCTATTAACAAAGACATCTTAATTTAACCTTAAGTCATATTTTAAAGCTTTGTTTCAGCTATGATGCACACCAAAACCTGTGAATGCATCTCTCAATATTAAGATTAAAAGAACTTGAGCTAACTCAGCTTCTGGGACTCAATTAATCATTAACTAAGTCAGAGTCTATATGACTCCTCAAGAGAAACTAGCTGTGTGACATTTCCTTGTTCTTTTTTTTTAATCCTCTGCTGCCCCTGTTTCATCAGGGGTGGGGGATAATACTATATCTTGCTTTTGCCTATATAAGTTTTCCCACTAAACTAACCTCTATCAAAATCCCTTACTACATTTATTAAAAACCCTCAACCATCAAAATTCTATTTAAACTAACACTATTATTGTTTAAAAATCACTGCTTCAGTTAAACAGTATAGCTTAGGAGGAAATCATCTTTATAATAATCCAAGGTAAAAACGTCCAGTAGAATGGGATATTTCCATGAGATAATCACATCACATAAAAGGCAGTGAGGATCTGAGCACACCCATTCACACCATGCCAGATACCAGAGAAAAACATGTAAAGACACAGCAGTAGCAAGAAACATTGTGGAGCCAAACCCTTTGGGTCCTTGCCTATCCAAGATTCACCCATCAGTGCCTTGTGTGCCACTGGGCTGATCCCCTGAAGTCAATTGTTACCTGCTGTTCCTCTGACATGGCCACTGGCAGCCTGGTTTTTTTTTTTTCAGACAGGGTTCCATGTAGTCCATGGTGGTCTCCAATTTACTCCTGCTTTCCATGTCTCAAGTGCTGGGATTACAGGTGTATGCCACTACACCAAGGTACAGTGATGCTGCAAGATGAGACTTGAACGAGGGTCCTCTGGTACAGCTATCTCTCCAGCACCAAAGATGAATGTGATGGTTTGAATAGGTACGGCCCGCATAGACACGGGTGTTTGAATGCTTGACCCAGAGGGAGTGGTACTATTAGGAGGTGTGGCCTTGTTGGAGTAGGTGTGGTCTTGTTGGAGGAAGTATGTCACTGTGGTGTGGGCTTTGAGGTCTCATATGCTCAAGCTACACCCAGTGTGGTACATAGTTCACTTCCTGTTGTCTGGATCAACATGTAGATCTCTCAGCTCCTTATCCAGCACCATGTCAGCTTGTATACTTCCATGAAGATAATGGATTAAACCTCTGAAACTGTAAGCCAGCCCCCAATTAAATGTTTTCCTTTATAAGACTTGCTGTGGTCAGGGTGTCTCTTCACAGAAATAGAAACCCTAACTAATATAATGAAGGTTTTGTTGTGTTGTGTTAGGTGTGGCGAGGTCCATGGAAGGAACAGGGTCACTCTAGGACAAATTTTAGCTTTTGCAGCCCAGGAGAGTCAGCTTCTGGTGAACTGAGTGACTGAAGCTTCACAAAAGGCTTTTTTTTTAATTTTTATACAATTTACACCTTAGCAAGTCAGTTTATGCATACCAAAACCTCTTATCTGAAACTCCCCAAAGAGATAAATTGCAGTTCTCAGTCACATGGCATCGTGGTGTTCTTTTTTTGTTGTTGTTGTTTAGTTTTGTTTTTTGTTTTTTGAGACAGGGTTTCTCTGAACACCTGTCCTGGATCTCGCTCTGTAGACCAGGCTAGCCTGAACTCACAGAGACCTGCCTGGATCTGCCTCCTGAGTGCTAGGATTAAAAGTGTGCACCATTGCCGGGCGGTGGTGGCGCACGCCTTTAATCCCAGCACTCGGGAGGCAGAGCCAGGCGGATCTCTGTGAGTTCGAGGCCAGCCTGGGCTACCAAGTGAGTTCCAGGAAAGGCGCAAAGCTACACAGAGAAACCCTGTCTCGAAAAAAAAAAAGATACAGTAAAAAAGTGTGCACCATCACCGCCCGACTGCATCTTGGTGTTCTAAGTCCCCTCTCAACTAAGTTTTGCAAGAGGCTTTGAACCCTTCAGGAAGAACTCAGATAAGATTTACATACTTCAAACAAAAGGTAGCACTTCACAAAAGGCATATCAAAGGCCCAGGTACAGCTGCAATGCTCTGCAGGATCTCCTGTTACAGTTTTAATATATTTTTTTAAGTATGAGTGCTCTATCTGCATGTACACCTGCCTGCCAGAAGAGGGCATCAGATCCCATTATAAATGGTTGTGAGCCATCATGTGGTTTCTGAGAATTGAACTCAAGACCTCTGGAAAAGCAGCCAGTGCTCTTAACCACTGAGCTATCTCTCCAGCCTCACAATGAAGGTGTTTTAAAAATGTTTTTACAGCCGGGCGGTGGTGGCTCACGCCTTTAATCCCAGCACTCGGGAGGCAGAGCCAGGCGGATCTCTGTGAGTTCGAGGCCAGCCTGGTCTACAGAGCGAGATCCAGGAAAGGCGCAAAGCTACACAGAGAAACCCTGTCTCAAAAAACCAAAAAAAAAAAAAAAAAAAAATGTTTTTACATTTCAAAACCAAAATTTCTGAATATTATCAAGCAACAAAACAGCAAAATTCTGCTAGTCTTATAATGCCATATTTTATTGCAATATAATTTACATGCTATTAAATTTATGTCATATAATTTTTACCCTTTTAAAATAGTTTGCTGGAGCCAGTAAGATGACTAGGCAGGAAGGTGCTCAAGCTTAGCCATCTAGGTTGGATCTCTGGGACCCACATGAAAGGAGAGAACCTACACCACAAAGGAGAGACCCTTCACAGCCACCTTGTAAGTAAGTAAACACAATAAAAAAAAAATTAAGATAGTTTCTAGGATACCCACAAAAATGTACAACGATCACTATTGTCTACTTCTGACACTGCAAAAGGAAACTGTGCCCACTAGCATTCACCCCCAACCCCTCCCAGCAGCCCCTTCAAGCTACCAGTGATGTCTGGTCTGTGGACTTCCAAGTCTGGACATTTCCTTTCAGTGGAGTTATTCTTTGTGGTTTGAATCCGAGATGCCCCCTAACAATTGTTCCAAGCTGATATTGCTATTTTGGGAGACAACAGAAATACTACTTCAGGTGGTGTGGGTCCTAGATGATGAAGGTTCCTAGGGGGTGGACCTCTGAAGGTCATGGCCTGGTCCCAGTTCCTGTGACACACTCTGGGCACAGGGAGTGTCCTCAACTGGCTCCAGTGGCTGTCCTTCCCTGCTGTGAGGGACAGAGACTCTTGTGAGCCTGAGCCAAAACAAGCTTTTCCTCTTGTCAGTCGGGTCCTGTGGCCACGGTGAGTGGATAAAAAAAACCAACACATACACACATTTCCTGATAGTTCCCTTTTTAGCTTTTTAACTACTTTTTAAAGGTTTGTCTTATATGGCTGTACACCCAACACTATGGCAGACTTTCAGGTTTTGCCAGTTAAAAGCATCTGTGATTACTTAGGGATGGCGATATACTCTGAAAAATGACTCTGTTATTGTGTCAACATCAGGGAATATTTACATAAGTCTGCATGGTACAGCCTACTACACTCTCAGTGTGTAACTACATTGTCATGCTGTTTGTTTTGGTGGTTTGGTTGTTTGTTTGAGGTACTTTGTAGCCCAGAGTGACCTTAAACTTACACTCCATCTTCTTCAGCCTCCAGAGTGCTGGACTTAGCTGGTTCTGTGCTGTTTTCATGATTGACATCGAGGTAGGTTTGCATCAGCATTGTGGGAGCCTATTTTCAGGTTCCTCGTGGCTTTACCCAGCAGGTCCGCATACAGAGGATGATTAGGAACAAGGGTCTGAGGGCAGGTGTCAGATGGTCTGCACTTGGCTGTGCTAGGGGGAGTTCTTTTGCTCCACCCCACCCCTTGGTGTCTCTACAATAACCCTGGGGCAGAGACAGTTGGGGCTTGTTGGAATAGGTTCCAGGCCCTCTCAAGGTTATCCTTTATTTTCTATCTGTTTATCTCCACAATCTAAATCCTTCTAATATTTCCTGCTGCTTGCACTCAAGAAAACTCTGGGGAACTGTGGGGTTGGTGGGTAAATGCCCCACAAAGCATCATCATAAACATGCTGTGTTATACTATAGCACCACTATGGTGCCAGTGTTCCTTACACAGAAGTCACTATTTTAGCCCATTATAGTCCTGTTGGAAACATGATCCTCATGCATGGTCCATTGATGTAAGAAACAGAATTTCAGTGTTGTTTTCTATTTGGGGGGTGTTGGTTGTTTTTTTATTCTTTACTCTTTTGGGGGCCCACCACACAGCTCCCAAATAAATACACATGGGGTCTTATTATTACTTATAAATGCCTGGCCTTAGCTTGGCTTAGTTCTAACCAGCTTTCCTTAAATTATCCCGTCTACCTTTTGCCCCTGGGCTTTTTCCTTTTCTTACTCCTGTAAATCTTACTTTCCCTCTCCATGGGTGGCTGTGTGGCTGGGTGGCTGGCCCCTAGCATCCTCCTCTGTTCTGTTCTTGGTCCTTCTTCTGCTCTTTTTCTCCATTTATTCTCTCTGCCACAGCATACATGTGGATGTCAGAGGACAACTTTTCAAGAGTCAGTTCTCTCCTTCCACTATGGCTTCCTAAGACTGATAGAAGGTCATCCATCAGGTACGCAAACACTTTCACCTTCTGGGCCATCTGGCTGGCCCTGGGAAGGCCTTTTAGGTAAGTGGTTGTCTTAGATGCGTCTTGAGGTATGTATCAGTTTATTATGCAATGCGTGGAAATAAAGATCTTGTAGTTTGGGGGGAGAGGCAGAGGTGTCTGTGATTAGTGGGTTTGGACATAGTGGATTTTAAGTCAAAGACGGGAAGATTCTTTCCAGGTTACACTGGAGCAGGGACACCAGCAGTCCATGCAGCTGTAGTGCACACAGTAGAGTATGTGTAGTACATGGTGTGGTGTTCCCTGCAGTGGTAGTGATGGGCCCTGCCGGCATGGGGGCTTCCTCAGGCACTGGTGCTGTTGGCCACTACTTGTATGTCTGTGGCACTGGTGGCATCAGTAGTGGTGAAGGGCCTGAAGCACCAGACCATGGTGGAGGTCAGGCTGCTTCCCGAGAAGACATGGTGACGGAAGCCACTTCATTTCCCACTGTGCCCACAGGCAGGCCCGTGAGCCATGCACCGTCACACAAGATGCAGGGGGTGGCAGAAACTGTGTTGTTTCTTTCTGCTGTTACTCTCTCTGCTGTTACTCTGGGTATGCTCTTAAGGAGCCAGAACTCAGTCTCCCCAGTCACATGCATACAGGCACAGAAAAAAGCCTAGTGATTCCCTCCACCCTCTTCTACCTGCCATGCTTACTAAAGGAGCTGAAGTGAGTCATGTCTAGAGTCAGTTAGAACTTCTCTCAGGGACTTCTTCAGCTGTGTATGCCCAGGGCTGCTTCCCACCCCCAACCCTAGCCCAACCCCCACCCCCTTTCATTTTTCAAGACAGGGTTTCTCTCTATGGCCCTGGAACCCATTTTGTAGACCAGGCTGGCCTCAAACTCAAGAGATCCACCTGTCTCTGCCTCCCAAATGCTGGGATTAAAGGCGCATGCCACCACATCCAGGCTTTAAGCCCCCGCCCCGCCCGCTTCCCCCCCCCCCCCCACTCCCCAGGGCGTTTCTAACGTTGAACTTCTTCAGCTGAAGTGCCCTGTGACAGCACAATAGCTCTCCAGGCAGCTTCTTTCCAGGCATTTTGAGGTGGTGGACTTGCAGGCTGGGGTGACAGCCACAGTTCAGCTTTCTTTGATTGCCTCATATACCCAGTAATTACTTGCAGGTAATATTTGGGAGAGCAGCAAACTGTGGGTGAAGGCTTTTGCACACAGCTGGTCATGTCCTTGGATTCAGGGCAAGCTTCACAGCCTTATAGTTTAGGACACTCTCTATTCTCCTTGATATGGTAACACTTGTCCCCAACAGTATAGGACATACAGCAAGTTTGAATCAGTTACTTTACTGGGTCACGTTTGGCTCAAGAGGCAGCTGCCCACAAAGCCAGCATAAGGGAATGTCTGTGGGGGCTCTAACCATCAAAGCAGTCCAAATTTGGACAACAGGGTCCTTCTCAAGATGGCTCCGGACTACAGTATATTCCCTGGTGATAAAAATCCTTTCCTGAGGGCTGGAGAGATAGCTCAGAGGTTAAGAGCGCTGACTGCTCTTCCAGAGGTCCTGAGTTCAATTCCCAGCAACCACGTGGTGGCTCACAACCATCTGTGATGAGATCTGGTGCCCTCTTCTGGCCTGCAGTTATACATGCTGTATACATAATAAATAAATAAATCTTTAAAAAAAAAAAAAAAATCCTTTCCTGAAACAGGGCTCCTAGCCTGACCTCAAACCTGTTGATCTACTTTGGTGGGTTGGATGCCTTGTGAACACTTTCTAGAACTACCAATATTGTGACTGTCAGAGCTCAAAGGAACTCTCACCCTAAAGAGGGAGTCCCCTCCATCTTCCTGCTGACAAATCAGGAGACTTGTTTCTAACGAACCAGGAGCCTTGTTTTTAACGAAGGTAAAAAAACAAAATCATGTTACCTCAGTTCTAATCTAGAAGGCTTACTTTTTTTTTTTCTGCTATTTCCTGTTCTTCCATGATCACCTTACAGATCAAATGAATCTGTAGGGCCAGAGAGATGGCTCAGCAGTTAAGAGCACTTGCTGGTCTTGCAGAGGACCCAAGTCCAGCACCGAGCACTCAACTCCTGTAAATCCACCTCTAGAGGATCTGACATCTGGTCTCAGGCATCTGCATATGTGCACAAATCCTCACATAGATACAGACACACATACTTTATAAACATTTTTTTTTCTCTTCAACAGTACCTTCTAAACTCAGCCTTCCGCATGCTATAATGACCCCCAAACATAAAATCATTTTCGTTGCTATTTGGTAACTGTAACTTTGCTATTGTTACAAACTGTAAATATCTTTGTTTCCTGAGGGTCTTAGGCGACCCCTGTGGAAGGACCATTGGACACCCAAAGGGGTTGTAACTCACATGTTGAGAAACTAAACTGTTATAAACTCTAGGCCTTCTCTCTTTCTTGCCCTGTTACCCCAGCTAGGCCAGAGTAGACAAGCTGCATAGCTTTTAACTTTTTTTTTTCCTTAAGGTGGGGTAGTGCAACAAAGCTTTCAGTCTTCCACCATTACTGCTGTATAGAGATTTCCTATTTGTAACTTTGCTGAAATTTTGTTTTGGATTTTTCAAAGTTTCACTTTGTACCCAGGGCTTGCCTGATACTCATGAGCCTTCTGCCTGTTGGGGATTACAGCCATATGCCACCACGTCCATATTAAGCTGAGTTTTATCATAAATGGACTTGGATTCGTAAACTTATTTTTCCGATTATTAGTATGGCTTCTCTTTTACTGTTAATATGGTTTCTATGTGATTTTCAGATGTTAAACCAACCTTGGAATAAACCTTATGTGGTATATCCCTTCTATAGGTTGAGAAACTTAGGGGTGTTTACCGTTTTGTTTTTTTTTAAATGTGTGGGATGTTTTTTTCTGTATGTGTATGTTGGTATACCACGTGTCCCTGGATCCCCCTGGAACTGGAGCTATAGAGGTTGTGAATCAACATGTGGGTGCTGGGACTCAAACTCACATCCTGTGGAAGAGCAGCCAGTGCTGCTAACTGCTGCCTTCTCTCTCCAGCCCTGTATTTTTTCTGTTCAATGCCAGCTCTTCTAACGGTAATCTGAACCCTCTTTTCATACTGTCAGTATTGAGACACATCTCAATACTAATTTGCAATTTCAAAACACAAAATAGCTAGGTTAGACACATCCATTTTGACTGTAGTGAAGACAACTCAAACAATTATAACAGCTTGATAATGTTAAGATAATTTGTGGTGCATCTGACGTTTAAAGAAAGGTAAGACTCCCCCCCCATCCCCACTCCCCAGTGCTGAAGATTCATACATGCTTAGGGGATGAGCACTTCACCACTGAGCTATAATGGTAGGCTAGTAAACCAGATTTTTTTTTTTTTTTAAGCCTTGAGGAAGTTACCCCAAATGTAAACTAAACTCAGTCAGTGCTATCACACAATCTACCAACCAAACCAGGGCATTCTGAGGAGTGAAAGTAATTGTAATCATAAACCAATTTGGTTATCTGATTATCTAAGATTTAACTAGATTTTAAGACAGAAACAAAACATGAATAACTATATGAAAGATAAGGCTCAATAAGCAAAACATTTGATGTGGTGAGCCAACATACTTTAGAGAAGCAGCTAGGCCAGGAAAATTAAGAGGCAATGCTTCAAGCCTTGGAAACTGGAAACAAACCTTGACTTTATTCTACGGGTAAAAAGATCCAGAGTAAACGAGTGTTTGTTTGTTTAAGACAATCTGGCTCAGTGTGGTGAAGGGCCAGTGAGGGGCCCTGTGGAAGGGAGAATGGGATGAGGAGCATGAAAACACTTTACAATTGACCATGGTAATACTTGTACAACTCTGTATATTAAAGTTACTCAACTGTGTTTTTAAATAGATGAATTATATGGCATATAGATTGCAGCCAAAAATTTTTTTTCACTGAACAAAAATTTAGAAAATTGTTTTAAGACAGGCTCTCTCTATGCCGCTCTGGTTGTCCTGGAACACACTACATAGACCAGCTTAGCCTCTACCTCTGAGGTTCAGGTGCCACTATGCCCAGTTAGAAAACTGTTAAATTCTCCAAGAGATGATGGTGTGCTGGTTAGTTTTTTGTCAAACTGACACAAACTGGGTCATCTGGGAAAAGGGAGGTACAACTGAGAAAATAACTCCACTGGATAGGTCTGTAGGGCATTTTCTTGACTGGATCGTGGATGTGGGAGGACCAGCTCACTGTGGGTGGTGTCTGGGCAGCTTATCTTGGGTTGTATAAGGAAGTAGGCCGAATAAGCCATGAGCCAGCCAGTCACCATCACCCTTTCATGGCTTCTGCTTCAGTTCCTGCCCTCAATTACCTACATGATAGACTTATAAACTGTAAGCGCAAGTCGCTAGCGGTCATGGTGTTTACACAGCAATAGAAACCCTAACTAAAATGGGGTGTGGCATCTCAGTGGTTGGATGCTTGCCTAGCATATGCAGACCCCCTGGGTTCAATCTCTAGCACTTTAAGTATACTATGGAGTCTGCTTCCTTCCATGTGCAACTGAGTTAAGGTCTGTAAACATGACCACAGACTGGTCATCTATTAAATCCTTATTTAAGGCCTGAACCAGCAGCACTCAAGTAGAGCACTTCACTTTCCCAAGAGGTGTGACGCAACACTGCCCTGCTCATCTCAAGCTTCTAGAATACCCCCAGACGATTCTAATAGCTCTCTCATCTCCAGACATATCCTAAGATGCCCCATACCTAAGCTGGGCACAGTACCAAATCCTACATATACCATCTTTACATGGCTTTATTATGCACTTAATTGTAAAAGCTTATTTCATAAATGAGAACCCAGAAGATCAGCAATTATGATGGTGTAAATTACTTAAATGTGGTACCTTCATGCCACAGCGATGCTGAACTGAGTTGGTTATTAAGTGGCTACCAGTTATGTATCTTATTCAATACAAACATGCAGCTTAATCTGCATCAGTTTTAAACTTACGGACTGTTCATTTCTACAATTCTCTATTTAGTATTTTCAAACCAAAATTGAGGCTGGAGAAGGGGACTGAGAAAGTGAAAGGGGATCAGTCTCTGTGTGTATCTTACACAGGTTTTCAAGACACCGTCTACCAGGGGCCCGGCAAACCTCAACTGAAAGCACAGCTAGAGCATTCCCATCAAGAAGGAAAAAACCCAAGCCAGATACTGATTATATACAATTTATTTAATAAATTAATGTCATTCAAAATACAGTGCCAGAGCATTATGCAGTTGAACATGCCAGCAATGTTTGTCACGAGGCACCTGTGCTCAGGTTGCATTGGTGGTGCCCACAGCTGCTAGTGGTTCCTGGGATTAATGCCAGAGCAGGGCTAGTGTCTGCTCTCCTGCACAGTCAGTGCAGACGATTCCTGCACGGCCCACCTTCCTACCCCTACACCCCAAACATACACACATCAGGTTAAAAAACACACCTAATAGATACCTACACACAATCACTCTACAGTAATGCTTGTTATTAAATTAAGATGTAATGACCTGGTTAATCCACTCTAAATCTTTTTAAGATGGAGAACTACATCAGCAGCAGGTGGTTATATGCATGAGCCAACGTTAATGTAATATAGAAAGTGGAGACATTACGGATTAAAGCTCCACATAGACCCGCACAATGAGGGACTAGCAATTCATTTGCAAGCCCAGCAACTTAAGTCCACACCTGGTAAGTGACCAGCTGACTGGACAACCTGTATTCTAGATAGACAAGTGTAAGTCAGTGGGGAGGGAATACATGCACCTAGTAGCTAGTGAGACTGATCCTGCAGCCACAGCTTTCCCTGTGTAACACCAGAGACACATAGGAGATCTTCCTCAACAATAGGATAGGATTTCAAAGACATTTCCATACTGATATGAGCATTAGTGTTAAGTGCAGCTGAATTATGCTAGAAAAACTATATTCCAGGACTTTAGAAGTACGGGAATTCAATACATATACTAAAATAATCTCAGCACAATTTTGGTATACCACACTAGGAACAGGAAATAACTTTTAAAAGTGAAGTTCTGGACTGTACATACACAGGGCTAACAATGTTAGGTAATCCAGACTCTTATGCTCACATGATACACATAAAAGTTTCTCAATTATCAAATAACCTATTTCATATTACAGAAGCATATCTTTCTGTCTGACACACTGATATATATTATACTGATGCAAATATTAAGTAGGCCATAAAAATAAAATGTATCAAAGATAGATTTTTTATGTACTCATACTTAGTCCTTTTATATCCTCTGGTTTAACAAAGGATATCACAAGTCCTGCACGTGCACTCCCTCACCTCCCCTATACAGGGGGAAGTGCAACCATTTCTCCATCCAGTTCAAACTCCTCTGTTCCATCTGGTGAGAAAAGGTAAGTTGGTGGCTTCCATGGAGATTCTTCAAGACAAGATGGATAAAGTTTCCCCACAGTGCATCGAAAGTCTCTCCCCAGGTCCCACAGTACACGTTCAGATATGTGCTGCCGCAGAGACCACCGGTCAAGTTCCAAATCATACTGGTAGGTGACGTATTTAGCGCGTTCATTTAAGTGGGTTTCTCGCATAAACACACAAAGAGAATTTGAGATCACAACAGCTCTAACACAGGGATCAGAGTACCTTTTAGCGGGGATGTTGGCTGCCATTTTCCATTCATTTTTATTCACATCATAAATTTCCACAGTTACTGAAGACCCATCTACAGTGCCAGAGGGAAGTCTGATGCCAGAATTGGTAGCAATATGCAACCCTCCAATATAGAAAATTTTATCGCCAAAAGCTGCAGCTGAAGCAAAAGATCTGCTAGTCTGCCTCATGGCCATTTCTACCCACGAGTCAGATCTCGGAAAGTAACAGTACATGAGGTTTAATGTCATCACATAAATGCAGTCATGAACCACAACGGCTGCACTCCACTGCCAAGCACAAGGTAGAGGGCTCACCATTGTCCACTCATCCTTCTCAGTGTCGTATCTCTCTACAGTCCTCCGATTAAGTTCTCCACCAACACTGTCTCCTCCAATTGCATAGATGTAGCCTTCACAGCAAACCAAAGATGGCTTCACACGGACGAAGAGCATTGGCGTCTTTGGAAACCAGGTATTTTGTTGTGCATCAAACCAGTAAAAGCAATTCACAGTTCTGAAGGCGGTCTGCAGTTTGCTTGTCTTACTGTGATTTGATTTTGTGTTTTTCAGGGGCACTTGGCCCCCTGCTATGTAAATATCATTATCAGGGGTTACAACTGTCCCAACCTTATGCAAATCGGCTGGCGGGCTACATAACTTGTAAACTTTTTCTGCCTGGGGGCTATAACAGACAGAAGAGTAAAGACTACAAGGGTTTTCTGATGATGCTTCAATGAAAATCATCATCTCCTCCTTTGTCATCCCAAGCCTTGGTTTGAAAAACTTGGGCATGGACTTATAAAGCCCTTGAACCACAACAGACTTATCGTTGGGTGGGAGACCTTGGAACCAAGCTCTCTGTGTGACTTCTGAAAGTGCATCAATTCTGATTTGGCTAAGAACCGAAGACAAATACTGGGATCGTGACTCTGTGTTATACTCTAGCCACAGCATTGCAGCTTCTCGAACTGTTTCTTCCTTTTCTACATTTAAATTGTCACTACTGAGAATGTCAACCAGTAGATCGTGGGACAGTTGCATGAATGCTTCCTGGTGGTACACAGCGGTGAACTTGTGCTCCACCATTCTTTTAGCACTTTGCTTTAATTCTTCACAACTGAAGAGATCAGCAAAACTCAGCAACCGAACACAGTTCTCTGCATTAATTTTTTTAATTAAATATTCTCGACAACGCTGTAACACATCTTCTACCTAAAATAAGGGAGGTGGGGAAGGGATGATAAATAGGAAATAGTTTTAAAAAATGCTGAGACTTTGAATCCAGTACCCCCTACCTGAGAGCTACACTCACTTCCTTCCAGTTTACTTTTATGGAAGATAGAGGTTTCCCATAGCAGACTCTCCCCATACTGTCAAGTTTTACCTCCAGATCTATGTGTTTGGGTAAGAGACAGTTTCCTGCAACAATAATATTAGACTTCTAAGACCACAGTTTCCATTTCCTCTTGCCCAATGGCCTATTTACCTCTCTTATTCAGGCTGCTGTGAGTGACACATACCGTAATCTCAGATTTAAGGAGCTATTTAAATGATCTAAATGCCTGTTTAATGCTGGTCCCCGAGATCTCAGTTCTCCCTTGATAGAAACTTTGTTTCTTTTGTTTGTTTTTGGAGATAAGGGCTTGCTACATGGAGCTAGCCCTGCCCTCAAACAAGCAGCCCTTCTCTCCACCTCCCAGCTGCTGAGACTGCAGCATGGGACCACCACGCCTGGCTGAAAACACCAGTTTCCCAAGTACAAGGCGTTATTCCATGGCAGGGAAAGAAGTGATGGGAATACTCATATTCTTATTAAAATCTGAAGAGGGAGTCTGAGAAATATAGAACAGTTAATCATGCTAAAATGCATCAATCATCAATTTTACTTAACTACTTAACAGTTCAATATAGTCCACAACCATTACTAACATCAAATCTTCCATAACAATCTAAATTTGTCTGTGAGAGTTCCATCAAACATTAATGAAATTAAGCTTTAAACACTGTAAACACTCTTTTAACTTCAACCAATACTTAACTTGAAATCTAAATTCTGAAGTGCATTAGGCAAGCTATGAAACCAGTATGAAAATTAGTCTCTGTCTCTTTCAAGACAGGTCTCACTATATATGCAGAGCTTGGGTACCCTGGAATTTTCAATTTTCCTGCCTCAGCCTTCTCAGTACTGATGACAGGTGTGTACCACCACACCCAGCTTATTTATTTTTAACTTATTAGGTTCTCTTTTTGAAACCACACATAGAAGACCTTGTGTTTAATACAGTGTTACCCCTGAACAAATGGGGAAAAAAAATTTAGTGTTTCTATACCAATATGGCTGTTACTGTCACTCATTCTTCCTTTTTTAATTACATTCCTGTCATAAAACTGCTTACCAACTGAGAAAATTCTATTTTTTTCATTTTACATTTTATAACCAGAAAATTTGACCCATATAAAATCAGCATTAAAATTGTACAGATAAAGATATCATGAATGAGGGGCTGGAAAGATGACTGGTTATGAGTACTGGCTGCTCTTCCAGAGGACCCAGGTTCAATTCCCAGCATCCATGTGGCAGTTCACAGTCTGTAACTCCAGTTCCAGGGATCTGTCACCTCACACATACATATATACATGCAAGCAAAATACCAATGCACATAAAAATAAACTTAAAAAAATCACTAAGGAAATACTGTTTGCTGACAAAATAAGCTCCACTTCAATAGCACGTTAAAGGCCTGCTTTACCTGTAGGAAGCAAGCTGTTTCATAGAGCTGCTCTACAGTGCTGTCATTGACAGCCAAGTTCCCCGTGTATGCATAAGTTATTATCATCTGCAAGGCAGCAGCATCCACGTTCCTCAGGTGTACATGTGTCTGCTTGCTTTCACTTAGTCCACTCATGAACATGGCCCTACAGGAGACACAGAAAACAAGCTTAATAAAACAAAACAAGCTAGGTAACATAGGATGTTTATTCCGGGAAGTTACTTATAGAGAAGACTTTCAAAGACAATGAGGAAATCATGTATAACCCAGGGCTGAAGACGAGGCAGACAATAACCACTATGCCATTCTGAGGGGGGACATCAAAATTAATTTATTCCTCACAGTCACAATGGGATACTATTCAGCAATAAAACAGAAGTACTGATAAATAAATGAACCTCAAAAACATGCTCGGTGAAGAAGCCAGATACAAAAGACATGAGTTCATTTACATGAAATGTCCCCAAACTGCCAAACATACAGAGACAGAAAGCTGACTGGTGGTTCACTAGAGCTGTATGAGGGACTGTGAAGTGACTGTCAAAATGAACACAAGGTAACGGAAATGTTTTAGACTATGAAAATGAATCCAAGTAAAATGGCTCCTGAATACCCTCAGCACACAAAAACAAAGACACAGTCCCTTTTTAAAACAAGGCATATTTGTCTAAAACACATAAACATATAAATAATAATAAAAAATCTGCCTATCTAGGCTGGCCTTGAACTTCTGATTCTCCTGCCTCTCCCTCCAGTGCTTATAGACATGCACTACCACACCTGGTTCATGTAGCACTGGGGATTAAATTCAAGACACTTCATGCATGGAAGGCACACACTATCCCCACTGAACTACACCCTCATCTAGCCCTTCATAGGCTACTTGTCATACCTCAAACAATGTAAATACACATAAGTAGCTGCTAGACTGTAAGGCTTTCTTTCTTAGAATATTTTCTATTTGCAGCTGAATATGTGGTAAAACTTGCAGAGAGCTGACTGCTGACTTAAAAATGGGTGGATTTTATGCTATATAAATTCCACATTTAAACAGCTTACAAACCACTAAAGAATTTCCTAAAAAACATGCAGCTCTTACAAAAATTATGCAGGAAACTATGCTGGAAAGACTACTGACATTGTGGGAATACAGACCCCAACTCTTCTGAGACAGAGTCTCACTGTACCTCTGGCTGTCCTGGAACTCACTATGTAGACTAGACTGCTGAACTCAGAGAGATCTGCCTGCCTCTGCCTCTTGAGTGCTGGGATTAAACATCAGGCTCAGATGGCAATTTTTTTAAAAAAGATTTATTTATTATGTATACAAGTGTTATACCTCCATGTATGCAGGCAGGCCAGAAGAGGGCACCAGATCTAACTATAGATGGTTGTGAGCCACCATGTGGCTGCTAGGAATTGAATTCAGGCTCTCTGGAGAGCAGCCACTGCTCTTAACCTCTGAGCCATCTCTCCAGCCCTCAGACCGCAACTTTTAAAAGCCTACTTAAAAAGAATTTTGTTACTTCTCTTTATTGTGCATGTCTACAGTGTGTAGGACAGGGCTCAGGCCACAGTACATGTGTGGAGGTCAGAGAACAGCTTCTGGGAGTCAGTTCTGCCTCTCCACCCTGTAGAACCCGAGAGACTAACTCTAGTTGTCAGGCTTTCTGGCAAATGCTGAGCCATCTTGTTGGCTCACCTATTAGAATCCTTAACTGGAAGACTATTACTGCATACACAAGGAAAAAAAAAGCTTCTGTATGCAGTGACATAAAAGAGTGAGTCCCTAAACAGTCACTAGCTTGAGTCCCTCAGAGATGAGGAAGGCATTCAATTTGGATAACTCAGGACGGGACACAGCTGCTCAGGGGCATAACTGAATAAAGGTCACGCAGTCTAAGAGAACACAAACTGAAAAGATGAGTAGCAGGTCATAGTCCTTTAAATGGGTAGGGCTGGAAGGAGCTCAGTAGTAGAGCACTACATGTAACATACACGAGGCCTTAGGCTCTATTCCAGTCTCCCCTGCTGTCTCAGTCATCTGAGTAATCTTGCAGACAGTGAAGGAGACTGAATGTTTGGGCTTAGATTAACCATGATGGGGAATTCTTCCCTAAAATGGACATGGCTCAAGAGCTAATGGTTGAAAACTAGGTAAGAGGCTATGAACCAGAGCAAGCATCTAGCTAGAGCTAGAGTATGCCAGGAATGAATACCAAAACCATCACAAAAGGCTGATAAAGCCTAGTTATTTTCTGAACACAGAACAGGATACTGCAGAAAGCAGATAAGAGTCAAAGCTACCTGTTTACTTTCAATAAAATACCTGGAAAAAATATTAATCATTAACGAATTGTAAAGCCAAGAAGGAAAGTTCACCATTGCAAAAAGGTGAGTTAAACTGTGCATATGTGAAGACCAGCTGAGTCAAAAGGAAATAATATAATCTCCAGGAAAGAATGCAACAACAGAGGAAAGCTGGAGATTAGGCATTAATGCAGGAACCATGACTCAGCTATAAAATGGCCCGTTACATAAGGAAGGAAGACCACCCCTCCCCAACCCCCCATAAGAAAACCGTACCTAAGCATCCCAGTTTAGAAAACACACACAACACTGAAGCAGAACTCAGTTTGGAGGGGACGGGAGTGTCTGAAAGATTCCTGAGAAAAACAAGAACCACAAGATGCACGCAACACCACTCAGCACAGAAGTGTGGCTATCAAACTATGGAGGCAGCTACCCAGGAGGCTGAGGCTAAAGCCAGAGAACTACAAGTGCAAAGCCAGCCTAAACTCAAAATTTTTAAAAGGGTCAGTATACCTCAGTGGGAAAACCCTTGTCTTGCCTATGTGATACCCTGGGCTTAATCTCCAGTAACGATAAAACACAAAATAACAATAATAAAAATAAACAATAATAAATACACCTGCACTCCCAGGACTTGTGGGTTCACAGCTGGGCTAGCTAAGTTCTAAGAACCAAGCAACAGCTATGAAGTCAAGAGAAAGCCCGCCTTTGGCCTCTGCTTCAGTTTCTGTCTCAGGTCCCTTATCTTGGCCTACCTTCATGATGACTGTGGCCTATAAGCTGAAATAGCACTTCCCTGCTCCATCCTCAAAAAGAGATACTGCAAAAGGAACTGAAGTTACTAGTGTGCTTCCTAATACAGCACAAAATGAGCAATAAGGGCAGATGCAAAAGTCCAGGCAGGCAGGGAGGGAACACAGGCACCCAAAATGTCAACCAGGGTAGCTCCTAAGTCCCATCTAAGGCTAAAGGATGAACACAAATAAACATGACTGAGTCAGCAGAGTGTTCTTAGAAAAGACACCCAGAACATCTATTGCTACCAGCTTCACATGTCTGTCTGTCTGTCCATCCATCTGTAGGCAGGGGAGAGAAATCACACTCACTCAAAACCCTCAAACCTGAAAAAGAACTGCAAGAACTCTTGAACAGAAGTGCAACCTAAGTGGTTTTTACATTCACGCCAATAGAAGACAGTAATTTGGAAAGAGGCATGAAGCAAGGAACGAGGAACTATAGAGATGATAGTGAGGACAGTTATGTGATACTGTCACCAGACACTCAACTTCTGTAAAGTGACTGCTTCCTCAACACCAAAAACAGCAGAAGCCTAGTCAACGTGACCATGGACATTCTAAACATTTACATTCATTGACTGACTGTGTGTGGGGTATGTGCCATGGCCAGTTTGTGGAGGTCAAAAGACAACGTGTGGGAGCCAGTTTTCTCCTTCCACCATGTTGGTTCTGGAGAATCTAACTCAGGTGTTAGCCTGGTGGTACATACCCTCACCCACTGAGCCATATTACTAGCCCCTTGTCTAAGTTAAACTGTTAAACTGGCTTTTTTTTTTTTTTTTTTTTTTAAGAAAAAACAATGAGGCCAAGCGGTGGTGGCGCACGCCTTTAATCCCAGCACTCGGGAGGCAGAGCCAGGCGGATCTCTGTGAGTTCGAGGCCAGCCTGGGCTACCAAGTGAGTTCCAGGAGAGGCGCAAAGCTACACAGAGAAACCCTGTCTCGAAAAACCAAAAAAAACCAAACAAAAAAAAAAAAAAAAAAAAAAAAAGAATTACATAATGATGTAGCAAGCTGAAGTACCACAGAGATGCCGAGTAATTCTCAAGTAGAAACTCCATCATTTTGAGTATAAAATAATCAGTCAGTGCTACCAAGATACAATTAATATTTGGGTAACAAACTACAGAGGAAAAAGACAACTACTTTAAAGGCAGAGAGATGGCTAACAGGTAAAATGCTTGCTGCCCAAATACTGAGGATCTTAGTTCAAATTCCCAGAATCCACTTAAAGTCAGGCCCGGTTGCATCTGTAAGCTCAGTTCTCTACAATGAGAGGGAGACTCCCCAGCAAGGCTGGCTTACGTGGTACCAAACAAGGAGACACTGTCTCAAACAAAATGGGAAGCTAAGTCTGACACTGGATGTTTGTGCCCTGACCTATACACATGTGTACTCCTCTACACACAATAAACACATACCACACATAAAAACATAAAAACAAAAAAGCAGAATTAGTTGTGTATGTAACAACCTTGAATTCTGAAGGCAGGATCCAACTAAGAATACTTGAGAAAGATATATTATTAAGGGATAGACCATAATCTACTCAGTACAAAGAAAAGACACATAAGGGAAAAAATTAGTATGTTTTCTTCTTGTGGCTATAAATCTAGTCCAAACACAAGATCTTACTGATATAAAGCTTTAATTATACACACATACTGGACTATTCTATGTACTCAATAAACAAATACAAGTAGCTGCTTTAGGAAAATCACATTTTCCCATAAAATCATGGAAGCTAAAGAAGAGAACTGCATGGTGGAGAGATGGCTCATTAGTTAAAAACACTTGGGTCGGCTGCTCTTCCAGAGGACCTGGGTTCTATTCCCAGCATCCATATGGTGGCTCACAACCATGTGTAACTCAAGTTCCAGGGTATTCGACACCCTCTTTCTGGCCTCCACAGGCAAGGAATGCAGCCAAACATACACACAAAATTTATACTTTTAAAAGGTGGCCTGAGGGCTGGGAGATGGCTTGATGGTTGAGAGCACTGAATGTTCTTCCAGAGGACCCAGATTCAATTCCCAGAATTCCCAGTACCCATATGGTAACTCCTAACTGCCTGTAACTCATGCATGTAGTGTACAGACATAAGCAGGGAAAACACCAACACACTGAATGAATGAATGAATGAATGAATGAAAGGTGGCTTGACTGATGGCTGTTCAGGACTGACTGCTCTTCCAGGACCTGACATGGTAGTTCACAACCACCAACAACTCCAGTTCCAGGGAATTTAAAACCCTTTTCTAGCCTCAATGAGAACCAAGCACACATGTGGTTTGGACTTACATGCAGGCAAAACATCCACACATACAAAATAAACCAATAAATGAAAGGACCTAGCTACTAATAAACAATGGAAGCCTTGAAAATACTGTTGCCCTTAAAATTGTAATATTACAGTATTAATGAAAGATTAAAGTTGCCCTGTCTTCAAAAATCTCAACTCAGGTAAATAACTTGATAAATACAGCATTAAAAATACCAGCAAGATAACTCGGCAGGTAAAGAATCTTGCTTGCCAAGTCTGAAGTTCAATTATTGGAACCCCCAAGAGAAAGGACCGAACCAACCTCTCCAGGCTGTATTCTGAACTGTTGCATATGCACACAATAAACACATGTGATTAAAATTTACATAACATTGGGGGCTGAAGAGATGTCTCAGTGGTTAAGAGCACTGACAGCTTTCCCAGAGGACCCGAGTTCAATTCCCAGCACCCACATGACAGCTCACAACTGTCTGTAACTCTAATTCCAGGGGATCCGGCACCCTCATAGACATACATGCAGGCAAAAACACTAACATAGTAAAAACAAAATAAAAAATTTACATAACATAACTTGTTATTGCTACAACCACAAACTTAATGAAGAAAAAAATGAAGCCGTTAACACAGAAAATATTAATAGAATTTCTCTTGCAGTTTTTTTTTTCTTATGGGGGAAATGTGTTTCTCTGTTTATCCTTGGCAGTCTTGGAGCTCACTCTTTAGAGCAGGCTGGCCTCAAACTCACATAGATCTGCCTGCTTCTGCCTCCCAAGTGCTGGGATTAAAGGCATTCCATAGTTTTTAAAGTAACACTACATAACCTACTCTATTATTAATAATGCTGAAGCAGGAGAATCATACAAGTTCACAAAATAGAGACCAGCTTGGGCAACAGAAACAGCAGCTCTATGACTCTGCAGATGTCAACCTGTAACAAAAGCATAAACTCTTTCCAATAATGGCCAATCAATTTGCAATTAAGTCATAAGAAGAGAGAGCTTATGAACTCAGGTATCCATTCACCGAACCTAAAACCCTGAATTTCTACTGCCAGCTAAGACAGTGGGTCTGAAAAACAAAAATGAAGACCACTGTTCTTATTCTTAATTATTATTATCAGTCTGTTGCATAACTCTTCAGTTTATAAACAACCAGGATTTTCTAAATGCATTATTAAAAAAAATAAATGAAAACTATGCAAGAGAAATTCTATTAATATTTTCTGTGTTATAGCTTCATTTTTCTTCATTAATTTTGTGGTTGTAAAAATAACCCGTAAATTTTAATCACATGTATTCTCTCTGTGTGTGTGTATGTGTGTGTATACAACAGTTCATGTGTGGGATTCAGCATACAACCTGGAGGGGCTGGTTCTGTCCTTTCACTTTGTGGGTCCCAGGGATTGAACTCAGGTCATCAGGCTTGGTAAGCAAGGGTCTTACCTGCCGAGTCATCTTGCTGGTCCACATAGTGAGTTCAAGAACAGCCAAAGCTACATAGTAAGACTGTCTTAAGAAAACAAAACCAAACCTTTACCATTGAAAAGAATTCCTACTGATAGAACATCATTCCAGCAAGATGGCTCAGTGGGTTATGGTGCTTGCTGGGCAAGCCTGGTGACCTGAGTTCTGTTCTCAGAACCACACTCACAGCTATGTGCAAAGCTCTTTAGTATACAGCCTGATGACCTGAGTTCTGTTCTCAGAACCACACTCACAGCTATGTGCAAAGCTCTTTAGTATACAGCCTGATGACCTGAGTTCCATTCTCAGAACCACACTCACAGCTATGTGCAAAGCTCTTTAATACATAGCTTCTAAGTCTGCACTTGAGATCCACCAAAAATTCAGTAACCTCCATTTGTAAAAAGCATCTGATTATTGCAAACAGGCTTTGTAACAGAGAGGAAAATCAGTGTATGAAACAGCATGAAAA
Source organism: Peromyscus eremicus (assembly GCF_949786415.1). Taxonomy (NCBI): domain Eukaryota; kingdom Metazoa; phylum Chordata; class Mammalia; order Rodentia; family Cricetidae; genus Peromyscus; species Peromyscus eremicus. Next base: position 72,726,804 of record NC_081418.1, read on the forward strand.
CCCACAACGTAAACTGAAACCAAGTGGCTGGCACTGCACAGCCAACTGGCATTTGGGCCCTGGCTTGGTGATGCTGCGGTGAGGAATGTGCCATCTCTTCACTTTTATGTAAACCAATCTTCAAAGTCAATTTAGTCTGCCTTGCCTACAGCTGCCACAAACAGGCAGCAGAACCAATTTTTTGTAGCAGGAATACGCTTTGTCCACATTTAATTTATCTTACTCATCCCGTCTCTTTTCATATACTGAGTAAAATTCACCTTAAAGATGAGAGCAAAAAACAATTTCTTTACCTTTTAGCTCCTATTCTTAAGAACCCTAAAAATAAGAAACATCCTGAAAGTTTAACATCTTATTATTTGTCTATGACGGACTGTAACTCAGAATTGTGAGCTATAATAAGCCTTTCTCCTCTAAAAAGGAAAATAAAAGTTTTATTATTTCTAATGAGCATAACTAAATAAACTTCCAAGTTCTGAGACACAGAGCACCAACACTGTCACCAACACTGCATGGAGTCTGGAAGGCTGAGGAAGAGCATAATAGTAACCAAGTTCTTTCCCTTAAGGTGGAACCTATTTCTGCTGTTGGTATTGTTTAAGCTAGTGTCTAAACAGCATCAATTATGTCCTAAAAATTATTTAAGTATGTTGCATAACTCTTCAGTTTATAAACCATGATTTTCTAAATGCACTATTAAAAAAAAAGAGTAAATATCTCATTCACTTTGGGGGGGGGGGGAGGGAAAAAAACAGTATTTTAAAGTTTATGTCACCCCCAAAGTAAAACTTTAGTCAATTTCAATGTATTTGATACTTTTGTGAAAACTTCATCTGTCCCTTACACATAAGGAAATGCTCTGACAAGTACTGAATAAAAACACTCAGGAGGCAGAGGCAGGCAGAGCTCTGTGAGGCCAACCTGGTCCACACAGTGAGTTCAAGGATAGCCAAAACTACACAGTAAGACTTTTGTCTTAAGAAAAACACACACACACACACACACACACACACACACACACACACACACACAAACCCAAAAACTTTACCATTGAAAAGAATTCCTATTGAGAGACCACCATGCCAGTGAGGTGACTCAGTGGGCTAGCGTGCTTGCTGGGCAAGCCTGGTGACCTGAGTTCCGGTCTCAGAAACCCACATAAAGGTGGAAGAAGAGAACCAAACCTGGCAAGGAAGCTTCCCTCTGATCTCCACCACACGCTCTGGCATACCCACCCACACCTCAATGACACAGTGCAATCAAGAAATGTAAATAACACTGTTATTACAAACTAAACAAGATCAAGTACTTACCTGAAATAGGAGCTACATGTTGCAAGAACCATCTTATGACAAGGGAATTCAGTGCCCTCAACAATTAACACTATGTCAGTAAACAACTGCTGTTCGTAAAACAATTTCAACTGTTCCAATAAGGACACAGCATATTCGGTATTGATCTGCCTTTCCTCTTGAGTGGACATGACTGTATTCCATTAATATCTCCCAGAACAGATTAGAAAAGTCCGTCTTGATGGAAGGTCAAATGAATACTTCAGAAATAAAGGAGTCCACTTGCTGTTATCTGTAGCATTCAGAACCGGAACTGACACAGTCGTGGAGTATCTTGTTACAGGCGTACAGTCTTTGCTAGGTCATCCTGTGCTAGAGTTTTTCAACAGATTCTCCAGACATCCTACTCAAATCTGCAACTATGCAGCTCATGAATAAAAGGGAAAAATTCAGGAGGTAGATTTTGTTGCAACATCTTATGATCAGTAGGTTTTCTGCAGAACTAAAAAGAAAAAAGTTCAGTTAAAATACGTAGATCAAGCTTTTAGAATACAGTGTTTAAATCAACAGCCTTTAATACATACTACATTTATATGAAGTTTCAATCAACTTTAGAAGGAAAATGAATTGTTCAAGTCTATAACACTTAAAATTACTAGGCTGCAGAAAACTAACAGTTGTACTTTCAATTTTTTGCCTTCCATACAAGAAATAAGCATCTGAGACAATAAGCACATGAATAAACAGCTGATTTTCAGGTTCTTTAAAGAATTTAAATTGCAAAGCCAGATCTAGTTATTTACCAGCAACACATAACTATAATTTAAGGGAGAAACAAAACTCAAACAGACGCCCTCTTTTCTGGTGACTGTCACTCTTCGGACATATTTATACATTCACAAAGACTACACAGCAACTAGATTCAAAATGACTAATTTCTAAATTCTAAGAAATTCTAACGCATATGTGTCTGTACATGTAGGTATCAAATACTCGTTGGTTGTTTTGAGGAGCTAGGGCCAGAGCCCAGGGCCTTACAACATACCAGGCAAGCACTCCTCCACTCGGCCACATCTCCTTTTCTGAACTCTATGCGAGAAGTATGTGTAATTTATCTCTTTGCAGTGTGCTCTTTCTCAGAAATGTTTGAGTGAGAATAACATATTGCTGCACAGAAAAACACCAATACTATACAAATTACAATGTTTTCCAAATTAATGTATGGACTTAAGTTGTCAGAATATTTGAATGAAGAAAGACAAGTTTCTCCTAAAGACTTTATCACATTAAGATGCATTATAAACCACCAATAAACCCAAATACACATAAGAAATTAAACACGATCAACATGGGATTTGAAATTAAGATGACTGGCTAGCCAAGTGGTGGTGGCCCATGCCTTTAATCTCAAGCACTTGGGAGGCAGAGGCAGGCAGTTCTCTGAGTTCGAGGCCAGCCTGGTCTACAAAGAAAAATCCAGAACAGCCAGGGCTACACAGAGAAACCCTGTCTTGAAAAACAAAACCAATCAACCAAACAAGAAAAGAAGAGGACTCCATTATTTCAACAAATAATACTGGAATAGCTAGGCAATCACTAATGATGGCCAATCTTGACTGTCATCTTACAAGACTTAGAATCACCATGAAAACAAATCTCTGGGTGTGTTTCTGAAGGAGTTTCTAGGTTAGTTAATGTGAAAAGACAGAGCACATCCAATGCTCTGGGGTCCCATACTGAATAGAAAGGAGAAAAGTCGCTAGGCAGCAGCACTCACTACTTGCTGCTCCCTGACTGTGGGGTGATATGACAACTGTTGGGGGGCCCTGCTGGTCAGAGGTTACAGTATACCATGGCCTGGCAGCTTTCTCCAAGCTCGGCAACATGAAGGACTCTCTCCCCAGCAAGACTTCCTGCTCTCTAGGGCACCTTTGTAGGATGTCTCTAGGCCTGGACACCTGACATCTCAAGAATGACCCTTGACATAGTTCCCTGCAAACGCTCCTGTTCCCCTGATGCCCACATGAAAATTAGGTTTTAGCCCTTTTGATAGGGCCGTGCTCCCACTAATTCTATGATTAGCTATGATAGGAGCGTGCCACTAACTGCAAATTAGGGTTTGTCCCCAATCTTCCCAATCCTATATTTTACCTAGAGTCTGAAATAAAGTTGAGTTGTCTCACTGAAGTCATCTCCAGGAGAGCTGTCTCTATCGTATCCACAGCCTTCCAATCCCTGTTCCCCACTTCTGCTCCCTCCTGGACCGATGGCCAATGGTCCCCAAGGAAGAAGGAAAACCACAACAACTGTCAATTCTTGACAAACTGTAGCCAAAATAAACCCTTCCTTAAACTGCTTTTATCCATGCATTCTGTTACATCAAGAAACAGTAATGCCACTAAATGGGGGAAAACCCTATCTATATTCTACTACACAACATTCACTTAATGAAAGACCGAAAACTGGAGCTAGAGTGATGGCTTAGTGGTTAAGAGCACTGGCTGCTCTTTCAGGACCAGGGTTCAGTTCTTAGAGCCCACATGGCAGGTCACAACCTTCTCTAACTCTAGTTCCAGGGGACTGGGGCCATCTCCTGGCCTCCTTTAGCACTGCATATACATGGCATAACATACATGTAGGCAAAACACTCATACATGTAAAACAGGCAATAATAAAATTTAAAAACAAGCAAAAATTCAAATGAGTTAAAGTTTAAAGATATTCGGAACTCAGTATTTCTAACATGAGGTATCAAAGGAATTATAAACCAGAAAATGAAGAGGGAAATCCAATCAGGTGGCTACCCATAAACTAACCCCCAAACTACCTCGATTTTAAATTAGATAACCACAAACTCCAAAATCAGAAAGAAGTAATTTTAACATAAAATCTGTATGCATAATCATCATTGGAACCACTGCTTTTTCCTCAAAGTGTCAATCATTCAGGATGCCAAAGAGCTCACAATGTATCTTCTGGCCAAACTATACAACTCTTGGAACTGCCAAGGACACAGTCAGGTGTCCAGGAAGTAACCAAAACAGGTGTAAAGGCAAAGTGACTGGGTCACTTAAGGTTCTGTCTTCCTTCTAGATCTGAAAGTTACATCATAAATCTAAGTTCTACCCTACAGTCTCTGAAGTTATTAATACCTAAGATCACTGGCTGCTACCAAATATAATGCAAGGCTCCATGTTAGAGATGGTTTGGGAAAAAATTGCAATCTTAACACACATCCACAACCCCTTATTCAAAATTCTTAGGATGAGATATGTTCTAGAATTTGAAGTTATATATTTTATAGAGGTAATGTGATATATATAACCATATACTATATTAAAACTCTCAAGAAATCTAGGGCAGCATCCCATAATTGAACAGATTATCTTTACTAATGGCAACATGAATAGTTGTCCTGTGACTTCCACATCTGAGCTGTATAGCTCTGTATATACAAGGTCAGGATGATTAACAAACTGAGATGCCCACCAACACCAATACTTTCTGTAACAAAATTCCTTGCTCTTATAAGAAAAACCTGAAAGACACTCTAAACACTGAGCCTGTACATAATGGCCCATTTTGACTTTCACCTTGATTGGAGTGAGAACCACTTATATTAAGTAACTGAAGAGAGATGCCTGTGAGGGTATTTCCTAGAGAAAAGTCATCTCTGAACTAGAGGCTGGTTTAATCCACTGATGAATAAATCCAAAATCCAAAAGTCGGTTGAACTGTGGGAAGTGAGGTATTCCTGGGGGTCTTTATCTTGCCCTGGCCCCTTCCTGTTACTGCTGTGATGTGGACTACTCTGCCACCACATCCTCCAGCCCTGATGGACCAGTCTTTTCCTTTAAGCTGTTTTCTCAAGTATTTGATCACAGCAGCAAGTCTCAAACACTATCCTACATTATCTACCATGTAACAATACACCTTACATTTTTTCTTTTCAACACCTGTTTTGCATATCATTCTCTCTTATATCTAAAATTAAAGGACTGGTGATACAGCATAATCACAGAGTGCATACCTGGCATATTCAAGCCCCTGGTCTCAATTCTCAGCACAGCAATAACAATATATCATATATTCCTTCTTATCAATAGAAGCTGACATCCTTTACTGAATAATGTTGAAGAAACTGTTTAGTTTCTTTGAAGATAAATTAATATTAGATAAAACGAATTCAACTATTGTTTTTTGAGTATTTACCATGTGCCAATAATTATACTTGAGGTACTGAGAGTTGCCAACCACTAGAGTTCTCAAACACCAAGTACATTTACTGCTAACTACAAATCACAGCCAAAATTACAGCTGACTTTTTAAGTCTCTCAGAAACCAGGGAAAGCCATCAGGGGCAGGCGAAAGAATGAAACAGATAACTACAGGAACACGCTGGTATTGGGAACATTCTCCCTCAACTACAGCTTTCCTGTAACTGTCAAGCCTTTCTAAAGAGAGATGGGGACAAACCTAAGGCCTCAACACTGCTAAACTAAGCTCAGCTGCTGGCACTCCAGCCCAAGGTTGTTTTATTGTGAGAGAGGGTCAGCTCCAAATTTGGGCATTGGTTTGCTGGGGTTTTTCTTTGATTGCATTTGTTTGTTTCTGTTTTGGAGAGATCTCTATGTATTGCCAAGGCTGGCCACTAAGTTGAAATTTTCTTGCCTCAACCTCCACTAGTGGGACTACAGGCCTGCACCGCTATCCCCTGATCAAACTACAAATTATTGACAGAGACATAGGGTACTTTATTTACTCTTTGCCTTAAGAAATACTGCAGAACAAGTAAAATGTGCAGACCCAGCAAGTACTTGTCCACCACTAAAAGCAGCTCACAGTGACAAAGGAAAATTTATTCAGTATCTACTTAAATATTCTGGGTTTTGTTAACAAATGAAATACAGTACCTAATTTTAAAAAAAAATAGACTTTCAAAACATTATTATTCTTCCTTCACATCTCCATCTCAAAGGCAGCATGCAATTGAATGGACTTGGTTTTTTAATACAACTCTTATTCACAAAAAAACTGACCATACCATTGTTTTTTTTTCTTTTCTTTTCTTTTCTTTTCTTTTCTTTTCTTTTCGAGACAGGGTTTCTCTGTGTAGCTTTGCGCCTTTCCTGGAACTCGCTTTGGAGACCAGGCTGGCCTTGAACTCACAAAGATCCGCCTGCCTCTGCCTCCCGAGTGCTGGGATTAAAGGCGTGCGCCACCACCGCCCGGCCCATACCATTGTTTTAATCTCCTTTTGTTGTTAGCAGTGGTTTTTGTTATTTGTGTGTGCTCTGTTTTTGAGAAAGGGTCTCATGACATATTCTCAGGCTGGACCTCTTTCCTGCCTCTACCTCTAGAGTGCTGGGATTACATGAGTGTGCCACAACTGGTTTATGTAAATCCAGGGCGTCCTGTATCCTAGGCAAGCACTCTCTAGCTGTGGGGTGGGGTGGGGAGCTGGATCTCACTATGTGGCTCAGGCTGGCCCAAGGGTACCCTTGCCTCAGCTGCCTGAGTGCTGTGAATACAAGTGCTACTGCGTCTTTGCAGTGTTCCAAGATGAAAAGCTACCAACTGAATGAAAAATATATACCTGCAGTTTTTATTACAGTCTGGAACTGAGTCCAGAATAGCCTCAAACTCACAGTAAACCTCCAGCCTCAGCGAATGCTGGGATATCAGACATGAGCCACCATACCTGGATTTCATCTAACACCTCTTACCTATTCCAACACTGCTATTCCTGGTTCAGTGGACTTTGGCAATAGTTTTTCTCTTAGACGAGTACCCTTCATTAAGGGTCCAAAATTAAGCCCAAAAGAGAAAGGAAGACATCCAGATTTATACATGTTGAGAAAGGCTGTTACAGATTCAAAAATACTTAGCTAGGCACACATAAGCACCTGTTATCCCAGCCAACAGCCAAGGCAGGAAGAATGCCTGAGCCTAAGAGCTCAAGACCCCATGTCCAAAAACACAACAAAAAACCCAATCAACCAAACAAAAAACCCTACTGTCTAAATATGGTGGTGATCACCTGAAAATCAGCTCTTGGGAGGCCAAGGCAGGAAGATCCTAAGTTTAAGGCTAGCCTGGGCTACACAGGAAGAGATTCTGTCTCAAAATCAGAAACACTAAGGCCAGGTGCGGCAGTGCTCATTTTTAATTTCAGCACCCACAGGCAAATCTGTGAGTTTGAGGCCAGCTGGGTCTACACAGTGAGGCCCTGTCTAAAAACAAAACAAAGGAAAAGAACACAACTATTACTTATAATGACCTGGTCCAAAATTACTTAAAATTGCTTCCTGTTTTATTAACTACAGCAATAATTACATACACTTGAAAAATACAGATGTGTAAAAGACAAGTTTCACAAAGGTCTATTTATACAAAGAGCCAGCACATTCCCGTAACCCCAGCACTCAGGGCTGAGGCAGGAGGAGGATATGTATACGTGTGTGTGTGTGTGTGTGTGTGTGTGTGTGTGTGTGTGTGTGTGTGTGTGTGTTTTATCAAATGCAAGCACTCATTAGATGAAGCCATGGTAAGCGACTGTCAAGTCACTCTACATGCCACCCATAGTCTCTGGTTAGTACCAGAGGACTTAGGTTTGCTGTCTGAACTGTCCAAGTGTCTGGAGACAGTGCAGTGGTGGAGTGCCTGTCTAACTCACAGAAGCCTCCATCCTCCAAGTATGCAATGTAAGTCTTCAGGCTGCAAGCTTCAAACCACGCTGGAGGAAAGGTGTCTGCTAATCTACATAAACAAAGTATTCCTGAAACACTCAAAGTGGTAACAATAACAGCTAATTCAACGTGAAAATGAGACCTATCAACAATGAACTGAGTTGTGGATGAAAAATGAAGTGTAAAAAGGCAGGGAAGCACAGGCTTGGTGACTCCCTGAAATCCCTGAACTTGGAAGGCTGCTGCAAGAGGAGGATCACACATCTGAGGCCACTTGGGCTTCACAGAGACTTCCATGCCAGCTTGAGCTAAGAGGGAGACCCTGTCTTCAAAAGAAAAATGATGGAGAAAGAGTGTGAACAAGGCTTGTAGTTGCATGTACAACTTTATGCCAGAAGAGGGCATCATATCTCACTACAAATGGTTGTGAGTCACCATGTGGTTACTGAGAATTGAACCCAGGACCTCTGGAAGAGCAGCCAGCACTCTTAACCACTGAGCCATGTCTCCAGCCCTCTCAGTTGTTACATTACAAAATTTTGGAGGAAAATAAGTCTTACAGTCTATTACACAGTGAGGTATTCCACAGTAATAATGCTATTGTACAAAAACTGCTAATTATCTGAGAGGTGGGCCTCCGGGCACGCCTGCTGAGTAAGGACTATCTTGATTGTTAATTCATGTGACTCACTGAGTCCCATCTTAATTGTGAGTGAGACCATTTTCCGGCAGGGGGTCCTAACTGGACACAACAGAGGACAGAAGCTGAGCACTAGCAATGTCTCTCTCTTGAATGTGGATGCAATGTGGCCAGCTCACTTAAAATCTACAGCTGTGGCTTCTCAGCCACCATGGGCTATAATCTGGAACTTCAAGCCAAAATAAAGCCTCCTATGACTTTGGTTGGGGCATTTCCTCACAGCCAGAGACGAGAAAGAGGAAGAGAAGCCAAGACACTGGGCTACAGTTGAGAAGGTCTCAAACAGCAAAATCAAAAATCTGCTAAGGGGAGATCTGAAACGTTTCTCTCGCTCCCCCTAGGTAGGTAAGGTGATGATGAGCATATTAAATAACTTGATTTAATCATTCCAAATGTATGCATTAAAACTTTAGGTTGGGGTTGGAGAGACGGCTCAGAGGTTACTTTTGTAAGGACCTAAGTGCAGTTCCCAGCACCCACATCAATCTCAACAGCCTCTAGTATCTGACAACTCACCTCCTAGAGCACCCACACATGTGCACATACCCACATTCAGACTTACACGCATAATACATACAATTATTTGCCTGTCAAAAGTAAAACTCTGAGTGGGTGAGACAGTTGATTGACCTGATCTGTTTGGGAGGCATCCAGGCAGTGGGACCGGGTCCTGTGCTCATTGCATGAGTCGGCTGTTTGAAACCTGGGGCCTATGCAGGGTCCCTTGGCTCGGCCTGGGAGGAGGGGACTGGACCGACCTGGACTGAGTCTACCAGGTTGATCTCAGTCTGTGGGGAAGGCTTTGCCCTGGAGGAGACTGGAATGGGGGGCGGGCTGGGGGGAAGGTGAGGGGGACGGGAGGGGGGAGAACAAGGGAATCTGTGCCTGTATGTAGAACTTAATTGTATTGCAAAATAAAAATGAAAAAAAAAATGAAAAAAAAAAAAAAAGTAAAACAAGGGGGTGCAAGTGCAATTAAGTCCTGCCTTCAATCCCAGCATTGGAAAACACAGTATGCCAAATGCAGCTCCCTCTTTTTATCTTTGATAAAACTTGTGGTGTTTCTGAAACAGTGTCTCACTCTAGGTCAGGCTGTCCTGGAGTACTCTACATAACCCAGGTTTGTCTCGATCTGATCTCCTGCCTCAGCTTCTCCAATGCCAATAGCACACACATGAGCCACCACAATCAGCTCTAAATCATATTTTAGTGAAATCAGTTTTTAAAGTGTACAGACAAATTAAAGCCAGAGCCAGGAAGGCACAGCCACTGAACAAGCCTCACTTTGAAAGAGGTCACTCCTTTGGGAGGACTAAATAGGATCAAAAGCAGCTTCCTTTACAGCTACCAAAACAACCAAAAATTGAGAATGTTTAGAAAAGACATCTGATCTTTTTGTTTTATTTTTGTTATGCAGCCCTGGCTGTCCTGGAACTCACTATGTAGATGAGGTTGGCCTCTAACTCACAGAGATCTGCCTGCCTCTGCCTCCCAAGAGCTGGAGGAGCATGCCAGTGTGCCCAGCTCACTACTTGACCTTTAAACGACAAACGAGTTTCTGGAGTTAGAACAAGAAACAAATGGGAGGAAGAGGCTCGTTTTTTTTTTTTTTTTTTTTTTTTAGAATTTATCAAATTTAGGGTTGGGGATTTAGCTCAGTGGTAGAGCGCTTGCCTAGCAAGCGCAAGGCCCTAGGTTTGGTCCTCAGCTGGGGGGGAGGGGGAATTATTAAATTTGATAAATTTTAGCACTTTCCCATACTCTAATAAAACTTGAAGTCTGTTCCCAAATGTCCCTTCCTTTTCAAACTGAAGAGGAGCACACAGCTCAGTCAGGCTAATGATTCGCACTTACATAAATTCAAGCATCAGGCCAAGCTCCTAAACTCTATTATGATCAGTAGTTACCAACAGCCTAAGACAGAATGACTGAGCACAGGATACCATTTTGGATTATCACTCCTTTACCACTCCATTTTACTCAGTGTCTCAAGAAGGGGAGGCAGGCTTGACTGAGGCAAACTGACCCTAACTTTTTCACTAACATTCCATTTTCTGAAGTCAACTTCTCCAACCACAACAGAAGACAATTTCTACATGGGAACCAAGAACTGTTTCATACATTAATAGTGCTGAAATTAACTTGTCATTTCTAATAGCCTGTTATGTAAGTATCATCTTAGATATTCAAGCACTCTTACATAGGGCTGCAAGGGGCAAGCCCCTTAACACTGATTATGACTACTAAAATGTGTTTCCTTACAGAAAAACAAAACTAAAAACTTGATGTTGAGCATGCCCCCAACAGGCTGGGGAGTCATGATAGCTCAGGTAGACCTTAGGCTACCCAGGAAGACTTTGCCACAAAAACCAAACCAAGGGCCGAGGCTATAGCTCAGTAATAAAAAGCAGGGTGCTTGTTTATCATCCCCAATGTTGCAAAATAAATAAATAAACAAACAAGTAAACCACAAAGGTAAAGTTCTTGGAGCCCCTGCCTGTAGTGGAAGGCACTACAAGTCACTATTGTCATTGATAGGAGTGGAGTAAAGAAAGATGTTCCCACTGAATACATTGTCTTCAACTCTCCCATGGCAATCTCTCCTTCCCATGAAAGAATCTAAGAACTCCAATTTGCTGACAAACGGATCAGGAACACCCTTCACACACCTAAGACTGCTTGAAACTAACCTGCTATCCCTAACACCCCAAGTTACGTAAGTATTTGTTTTATTCAAACTCTGCAAAACTAGAAAAGATTGGTGTGTAAACAACTCTATGATTTTTATTTACGTTTCAGGACAGCAAAGCCAATCATTCTCTCAGGCCCAACTGTCTTTGGAATGTGGCTGGGAAGGTGGGTCAACTACTTTCCAAACAGCACGCAACTCTGTGGAAAACCAGGTATTTTCTAGCTTTAAAGACTGCATTCAACATGGCATGGTAGTGCTAGTCCGCAATCCCGGGTTTCAAGAGGCTTAAGCAGGATTCCAAGGCAAGCCTGGGTTACACTGTAATACAGTCTACCTCAAGAGAGAATTCTGGTTTCTAGGAATTTAACAAACGTCGGAAACACATTCGATATTCAAGGCATAGATACAAAGAAATGCTCATTATGGCAGCCACACTAGTCACTATGACGCCTTTTATTTCTCTCATCTCCTTATAGTCTTTGTAAATAAAATTAACAGATTTTACAGTATTGCTCTTATGGAAATAAAAGGGAGAAGTACAGCACTTATCTGAAGAGGAAATAACACTGGGGAAACACACGGACTACAAAGCAGCATCAACACAAACATTATAGTTGCCAAGAGTTATATACTCTCTCGAAGATTTCTGGCCCTGCTCTAAAAGCATCTGAAAAAGCACTAGACTAACAAAAGAGCAAAGCGGAAAGGCATAATGTTATCAGACAGACAGAAAGAACAGCAACATTCCACATCGCAGAGATTGGGAAAAACAAGTAACTGACTTGACTTTTCAAAAGGACCTCAGATTACAAATGGCTTTACCCAAAGACCAGCTAAACGAAGGCATTCTCTCAACTGCAGAAGATTTGGTCTGTATTACTCAAATTTGGGAAAGAATTCACAACTCAAAAGAAACGAGGGGGAAAAAAAATAACAAAACAAACAAACGTATTAACTAGTTGCCTCACAGAAAGAAAACGTAATTTCGGAGCACACTGTCGATAGGGCTGTTCCTCGGTGCCTGCCCAGTGAGCCAGACTTACAGATTCATGTATAAACAACACGTGACCAGTACGCTCGTCCCCCGTTTTTACAAAGCTGATATAGCTGTTCACAAAGCAAAGTCTCTTCAATTTTATTATCTTCATTTCTTGTTTTAACTCAGAGGGGCCACCAAGGAAATTCTAGAGATCTGCAGCCCGGAGAAGGCGTATTCCTTTTCCTGTAAGTAGCTATAAAAAAGGAATCCAACTACTACTAGGCCAGGGGCTTGGGGCCGGGGGAAGGGGGAGCACACGTTAACTCAAAACAACTGCACTACAGCAGAGCACAGTCTGCTCCACGGTCTTCAAGAGTCATCGGGAGGAGCTGAGAGTCGAGTTCCAATTTACGATTTCCGTCTAAAGCAAACAGGTTCCAAAGGGCAGCTTCCCCTTCCCACCGTAGGCCGAGGGCGACAGGACCTGTGCTAACCCGGGCCTCTCCTGGTTACTGCCGATGTGCCAAGAAAAAAAATAAATAAATAAAAGAAAAGCCAGGACTCGGTCGCCCTTCGTCGGCCGCCGCTTCACGAACACGCGACACGCGCGGGGCAAAAACAGCTCTGCCTCGGCGGGACGCCGCCCCGATTCCCCGCGGCCCGCGCAGGCCGCGCCGGAAACACCGCGCGCTCGGCGGAAGCGCCCGGGTTTGAAAGCCGCCGCCGCCGTCGCCGCCACCGCCCCGGCCCACAAAGGCCGCCCGCCTCGCGCCCGGCCGGGCCCACCCTCGGCTCCCGCCGCCCAGCTCACCGCGCCGCTCCGCTCCGCCGGGCTGCACTCACGCGGCCGCACGCACGGCGGGGGCGTGGCGGCGCTGCGGGGACCCGGGCCGCTCGCTGCCGCCCCCGCTTCCGCGCGCCTCCTGGGTTAGGCCGTCACGGCCTACGGCCCGCGTCCGCGCCCCGGCCCGCTCCTGCAGCCGCTCCGCCGGCTCCCGGGTGCCCGCGGCCGGACCCCGCCTTCATCGGGCTCACCGCGCCCTTTTCCTTTGGCCCCACCGGAAAGCCAAAACAATTGGGGCCGCGCAGGCGCGGGAAGGAAAACGGAAAGCAGGAAGGGCGGAGGCGGCGCGAGGTGACGCTGGCGTCTGAGCCGGGGCTTCCCGGGCGACCGCTGGGCGGCCAGGGCGCGTGCGCGGAGCGGGGTGGCCTTCCCCTCCCGTCCCCCACCGTCGTCCTCCCCACCCCACCCCTCTTCCCCCGCCAGCTGCCCCGGCTCAGGCGTGGCCTGGAAAAAGCGTCTCCGGAAGCTCTATGCAGCGGCATCAGGAATTTTGTGCTGTTGCAGTTGTTCCTCCTTGAGGTGTCTCCCGGAGATACAGACATTTGCAGGCTCGGTCAGGAGTGGGGACCAACGGGACCAAACAGTACAACACCCCGGGAAGTTGGAGTTGGAGGAAGATAGTGGGCCATTTGCTGAATGGGCTCTGTTTCCTTAATCCCAGTCTCCAATGCCCTCGCCTTTTCAAAACACGTTCAGTTTGCTAAGGCCTGGGACGTATTGGCAACACGGAGATAACCCGCAGCTTGGGAGCGAATGGGTGCAGAGGACAGTCTCCACTAAGTGACGCCTCCAGTCAGTTTTTACTGCAATGCAGCGGCCACCCTCCATGCCCCCCCAAGTTTCAAAACGAAGCTTGGAGCAGCAAGTACTTGTGGTCTGCGTCTGTTTCGTAATTTGCCATTAGCAAGCAGAAAGTTGTAGGTTTGTTTGAAGATGCTTGTCACAGATTTTTAAAAAAGACGTTCAGAATTGCCTACTTACTAACTTCCACAGTTGGAACAAGTCCAGTATGGAGAATAGGGATGGCTACAAGATAAAAACATTAGGCAAAAATGGCAGACGCCTCTAATCCGAGCTGGCAGGAGGCTGGAGACAGGATATCAGGAGTTTAAGTCCGCCCTTGACTAAATAGTGAATTCAAAGTTAACATCAACGACATGAGACCATTTAAAAGGGCTGAATTGGTAGAGGGAATTCACAGGGCATTCTAGAGCTCATATACAATGTATCTATCCACTCCATTTTACTTCCCTGTAATGATACAAAGAAAATCTAGTTAACTGAAGTCATTTTGAACACTTAGCGCAAGGTACTTATTTGTTGTAAAGGAACAGCTTTGCATCTTGATTGTATGTATATAGGATTCATGGGTCACAGGACTATAATGATAAATTTTACAAAGATACAAAGTTTAATCTGGGCCTAGTGGCACAGGCCTGTAATCTCAACATTTCAGAGTCAGGCAGGCAGATCTCTGTAAATTCAAGGTCATCCTGGTCTATGTAACAAATTGCTCTTTATAAGCCAGCCAGGAGTGCAGAATGAGACCCTGCCTCAAAAACCAGAACAAACAAAAGACAAAAAAATGAGTTTATACAAAAGATGATGTAGCCCAAATGGGGCTTGTAGTCTAGCTAATTGCTTTATGCCAACGCCAGCTTCCTAGTTTTGATAATATACTATAGCTGTGTAAGACAGGGAAGTCATATGAGGAGTGTTCAAGGAATTCTCTACTTTTGTTACTTTTGATGCTGTGTGTGTGTGTGTGTGTGTGTGTGTGTGTGTGTGTGTGGTTCTGGAGCAGTCAGTGCTCATGCCTCAGCACCTGTGTAGAGGTCAGAGGACTACTTTGCAGAGTCCACTCTCTCCTTTCACCTTTATGTGGCTTTCAGGGATGGCGCTCAAGGTTAAGGGCTTGCACAGCAGGCTCCTTTGCCTGCTGAGCCGTCATGGGCTCATATTTTTGCTACTTTTTATAAGTCTGTAGCCATGTTAAGAGAAAAAGTTCTCCAAAATGTGGGGCTAGAGAGATGGCTCCACCTTTAAGAGCATTGACTGCTCTTCCAGAGGACTTGGGTTCAGTTTCCAGCACTCATATTGTTGGGGGCACAAAGGTTCTTGTATTCACAGATAAGCACTAGGGAAACCAAGAATGTTAACCACACAGGGTTATCTCCTCAATGGAGTAAATAAAATACCATTCCATTTATGTAAAAAATGGTCTTTTAATAAAAAACCCAGCCGGGCGGTGGTGGCGCACGCCTTTAATCCCAGCACTCAGGAGGCAGAGCCAGGCGGATCTCTGTGAGTTCGAGGCCAGGCTGGGCTACAGAGTGAGCTCCAAGAAAGGCGCAATGCTACACAGAGAAACCCTGTCTCAAAAAACAAAAAACAAAACAAAACAAAAAAAAAAGGGTGTGTGCCACCACTTCCTGGCCTCTATGTTTAATCTAGTGGCTTGTTCTGTCCTCTGATCTTCAGGCAAATTTTATTAGGGTACACAATATATCACCCTACACTCAGAAAGCCAAGAGTGGGTGTTATTAATGACTTGGTGACCTTTGCCATTTGTAGAGCCAGACCTCACCCAAATCCCCCAGAGTGATTATCCCATACTCTGTTGTGGGAATTCGTTCTGTTCAACCAATGACCTTTGGACTATCTGGCCCAAGGTGCATGGCCCTTTCTGGGTATGAGACTGGTTAAAACTGTGGAGGGGGTGCACTCGCTCTCTCTTGGGTGGTCGGAGATCGGACAGTTGGTTCCCTTCACCCCTGAGCATCATGGAGGACAACGATGGCTTTTTACTCTGTTATGTATCTGTGAGTGTATTGTCCCCATTTTATATCTTAATAAATTCTTGATATCCTGTAACAGATTCTCCTGGATTCACATAACCATTCTCTCTCTCTCTCTCTCTCTCTCTCTCTCTCTCTCTCTCTCTCTCTCTCTCTCCCCTAGACCTCTATCTTTAGTTCTCAGTTAACAGAACCCATCTGTAGGTGAAATAGCCTGCTGACTTCTATGCTGTCTCAGTCAGAGATCACATCAGATCTTAGGCACTTAAGCTAATACAGGTAGCTTCTCTCTAAACCTATCTTCTTGGAAGAAATGATATGTACTTTGAGTTAAGTTTTGATGTAATTATGTCTCCTTGTGCCCCGGGGATTGTATTATACTGAGAAACATTTTTCCAAATGCTACTGTGTTTAAATATGCTTACAATAAACCATCTGGCATCAGACTCTCTGGAAGTTTGATCTAGCCTGGCTGACTAAGTCGGGCTGAACTGAGGTTTCATTCTTACCTCTTCAAGGTTCTTTTGCCTGCATGCCATGACACTCACAGCGACCCCCACACCACGTTGGCAGCTCATAACTATCTGTAACTCCAGTTCTAGAAGATCTAACACTTTCTTCTGACCTCTGAGGGTCACTAGGCTTGCATGTGGAACATAGACATACATGCATGCAAAAACATCCATGCACATAAAATTACATTTCCGTTTTTTCCAAGTTCCCCCAAAATGAACATGCACTCAACAAATATGTAATACCCTGGGAATCAAAAAAGAAAGTCTCATAGGGGAATGGAAGTGTTGGAAGGAAAAGATCCAAATAAACCATTAGTGAGACAAGGTCTACAGAAGCAGTTTGCACAGGGTGCTCTAAAGGTGCAGGAGAATACGTCAGTTAGGAAATGCTTTCCAAGATATGTGTGGTGGCTCACACCTGTAATCCCAGCCCTTTGGAGGCTGAGGCAAGAAAACTGTCACAGATTCAAGATTCTATTGAAGTCTAGGCAACCCTGGGCTACAGTGTGATATTTCTCAAAAAGAAAAACAAGTTTTCGAACAGAGTGGAGCATGCTGCTGTCCCATCTCTTCTGGAAGGTACGTCAGGAGGCTAGCTTGAGCTTCAAGTTTGCCCAGGAGCTTGAAGCCTGCCTGGGCAACATGGACCTAGAGGAGAACCAACAGAACACAGCCGGGGGTGGGGGGGTGGGGGGGATGGATAGGGGGGGGTGACAGCACACAGGTGGCTTTGTTTGGGGGATGGACTTGCTCTGAGTTGTTTCGCACACCTAGGCTGGCCTTAAACTCCAAATCTGATTGGCCTAGGCTCCCAAGTGCTGGAGTGTCAGGCGTGTGCCACCAGTCCAGCTCACTGAGAGGTGTGAGTGGGTCTGGCAGGTCTGTGCTTGCTTGTTTTCATTTGCATCTGTTACCCTTTCCATTGCTTCTACCGTGTTTTTGCAATGCAAATTCCCTCACAGAAGAAACTACCATTGGGGGGTTGACTTTACAGTTTGCATTGTACTGTCCTGATGCTAATAAATATTTACTGAGTGGATAAAGTCTGTCTATTATGAAAATGACGCAATTTTAGGGGGGAAAAAAAAGACAGGATAGCTCTAGATCCCAAAAGGGTTTAATCTCTTAAATTTGGTCTCTGTTCTAAAGATAATAGAGAATCAGAGGACCATGGTCAGTTTTCTATGGTAACTTGAAGAATAGCACAACAGAGACAAAAGGTAGCAATATCCTAAAAGATTTAAATTGAATCTAAATAATATGTATGTTAGGAGAAAGCAAGCCAGGCTGTCAGTAGTTGCAGATTCTGCTTAAATAGTTACACGTTTACCAGTCAGTCCCATGTTCTGGGACCTTATTTTACACAAATAATACAATCAGCCAAAGAGCTAGTTGAGATGCCTGAGTACCAAGAAGTTAAGTAACTCTTTACAGATTATATGAATAGAAAGTTAGACCCACCCAGTAGCCGTGGAGTCCAGGCTATGTGGCTTTGGAGTCTATGATCTTTGCACTCTGCATTTTTTACCCCTTTTTTCCTCCTTGCCTGTTGCTTCCCAGGCCTGCTTTCATCCCTGGGAACTCCCATGTTATCTCAGCAGCATGATTCAAGTGCCTGTAGCCCCAGCACTGGGAGGCAGAAACAGGTGGATCCCAAGAGCTTGCTGGTCAACCAGCCAAAAACACAGCGAGCTGTGTTTGAGTAATGCCTTCTGCAACCAGATGTTTTGGCAATAAGCCACTGTGGTCAAACTCTATTTCTCTTAAGGTATCAATGAAACATTCAAAGGAGCCAAACCATACTTACAGAGCCCAAAGATAGAGTGCTTGACTGACAGTCCTCCACGCAAGGCAGAGGAGAGCCAGGGAAGGATCTAACAACTGTCAATTAAAGTCAGATTACCCTAGCCCCAACCCCACCCCCACCCTGAACATTTAAGTTAATGGGGAAATAAACATTAAAAGGAATGCTTACCATAAAGGCCTATTGTTACCATTAACAATGGTAATAATTAATAGCTGGGAATGACAGCACTTGTTTGTAATCCCAGTGCCAGGCTGAGGTAGGAAAGTCAATGAAAGTTCAAAGTCAACCTGGGCTACCTAGCAAGATTCTGCGTCAAAACAAAAACAAAACCTGAAACATCAACAATACTTTTATAGTATTTAATAGTGTTTAACACTGAGCCAAAAAATATTGGAGAGAGTTAGGTCATGCTATCTGTCTCAGTTCTACTGTTGGATATATACCAAAAATAACTGAAAGCGGGGACCTGAGCAGATTTCTGCACACCCTTAACCATAGCAGCATTAGTCACAGTTGCTGAAAAGTGGAAACAAATGTCAACCCACAGGTGAAGGAATGAGCAAAAGGAGTTCTACACAGCAGAATATTACTGCAATGGAATGGAACTTTATTCAGGGTTTTTAAAGGAAGCAGACCTGCTGCAGAAGACACTGTGCTGAATGAAAGAAAATACACAGAGACACACATCCCATGATTCCACGTCCATGAGCCACTAGGAGGAATCAGATTCACAGTGACTGTGATGGCTTGGCTTTACCTTGATAGGACCTGGAATCACCTAGGAGACACACTTCTGTGTATACTTGTGAGGGATTATTTAGGTTGTTTTAGCCTCTGGCCATGCTTGTGAGGGATTATTTTGATCAGCTTATGTATGGATGTTTTGCCTATACATCTTGTCTTAGTCAGTGTCCCATTTCTGTGAAGAGACACCATGACCAAGGCAACTCTTGTAAAGGAAAACATTTCATTGGGGCTGGCTTACAGTTCAGAGGTTTATTCTGTTATCCTCATGGTGGGAAGCATGGTGATGTGCATGCAGACATGGTGCTGGAGAGGTAGCTGAGAATTCTGCAACCAGATCAGCAGGAAGTGAGAGAGACACTGGACATGGGTACCAGGAGTGGGGCTGTTACTTGCAGTGGGAAGATCCACCCTGAAAGTGGGGAACATAAGGGCTGGAGAGATGGCTCAGTATTAAAAGCACTTGATGCCCTTGCAGAGGATCTGGGTTCTGTTCCTAGAACCCACACTGTGGTTCACAGCTACCTGTAACTCCAGTTCCTAGGATCCAACACCCTCTTCTGAGCTCTGTGAGCACCAGGCACACCTATAGTACACATACATACATGTGGTGGTTTGAGAATGAATGGCCCCCATAGGCTCGTAGAGTTGAATACTTGGTCACCAGATAGTGGCACTATTAGGAGGTGTGGCCTTGGAGGAAGTGTGTCCCTGGGGGTGGGCTTTGAGGTTTATATGCTCAAGCCGGGCCCAGTGTCTCTCTCACTTCCTGCTGATCTGGTTGCAGAATTCTCAGCTACCTCTCCAGCACCATGTCTGCATGCACATCACCATGCTTCCCACCATGAGGATAACAGAGTAAACCTCTGAACTGTAAGCCAGCCCCAATGAAATGTTTTCCTTTACAAGAGTTGCCTTGGTCATGGTGTCTCTTCACAGAAATGGGAGACTGACTAAGACAAGATGTGTAGGCGAAACACCCACACACATAAAATAAAATAAATAGGTCTTTTTAAAAAAGTGGGTGACACCATTTCCTGGGCCTGGGTCCTGAAAAGCACAAAAAGTAGAAAGCCAATTGAGCACCAGCATCGTCCTCTGCTTCCGGACTGTGAATGCAAGGTGACCAGCTACTCATGCTCTACTTCCAGGATTTCCTTACCATGATTGACTTTACCTTTGAACTCTGAGCCAGAATAAACCCTTTCTTCCTTAAGTGTTGCCTTTGTCAGGGTATGCTATCACAGTTACAGGAAGACTAAGACTGGACATGGGTACCAGGAGTGGGGCTGTTACTATGACAAACCTGATCACATGGTTCTTAGACCTTTCGAACTGGTTTGCGGGAGGAATGTGGAAATTTTTGGTACTTTGGGCTAGAAAAATCCCTGCTGGAAGCAGAGCATAATGTGGCATTCTGGTGGGAGCTTGGAAGACAAAATGTGGAGAGAAATACAGATAGAGGAGGCCTGGCTCATGAAGCGTCAGTGGGGACAAAGGACTCTGTTAGGAACTAGGAGAGAGGCCATGTGCTATTTTGGCCAAGATTCTGGTTTCGTTTTCCTCTAAGACTCACTTTTAAATTGTCTGTGATATAAACACCCTCCACCTAGGGGTGCAGCTCAGTGTACATCACTCACCTGGCATTCATGAGCCCCTGGGCTCAAACTCCAGCACCAGAAGATAAGAAAGGAAGGAAACAAGAAAGGAAAAGAATGAGAACAAAGAAAAAGAAAAGGAAAGTAAAAAGACATTTTGAACACTCTCCTATACTACCCTCGCTCAGTCGAAAACCCACAGTTAAATTCCTGAAAACACAACTTTAATTTAGTGTTTAAAAGAGTAATGGTATGGAAAATGCCCGCTGCAGAGACTAAGGGATTTAA
This sequence comes from Peromyscus eremicus, assembly GCF_949786415.1. NCBI lineage: Eukaryota > Metazoa > Chordata > Mammalia > Rodentia > Cricetidae > Peromyscus > Peromyscus eremicus. The sequence continues at coordinate 72,747,750 of NC_081418.1, forward strand.
GTTTAAGATCTGGAGAGATGGCTTAGCAGTTGAGAGCAGTGGATGCTTTTCCAGAGGACCCAGAGTTGACTTCTAGGACCTATGTGGCAACTCATGACCATCTATAACTCCAGCTCCAGGGGACCTGACACCATCTTTTGCCCTCCCCCCATGTGCACTGAACACATGTGGTACACAGACACACATGCAGGCAAAACAACCATACATACAAATAATATTTTTTTAAAGAAGGGAAAACTTTTACTTAGCAGTGAAGGACTCTGGTAAAGACCCCAGAACTCAGCTGAACCAGAAGCTTGAAGTCAGCCATCTCAAAGGATATATGTTCCAGGATCCTAGAATGGATGGCAGACTGCTGGTGTGGTGCAGCAGGAGAGTGTGGTTTTTACAGTGAGGCCCTAGATCAGTCCCTAACACCAACAAACAAGGAAAGGAATAGAGTCATGGTAGGCTGCATAGCCTGTACAAATAGTTCAATGAGCCAAACGCTATCTAAAATCCCAGATCATTGTCTGACCACAGCTGAAGCCCAAGTTACATTGTGCAAACCTTTATGTTTTATGCTAAATGTTTTACTTCTCACAAAGCCCGTGGTCTGACAACCCATGATTCATTGATCAATATACAGAAAAGAAGTATGAAGCAAGACTTGGGAGATGTGAGTAGTTGCATGGCAGAATGCTTGATCAATATACCAAGGCATGTGTTCAATCTCAGCACCCAAAACATCAAAGCCATTGGAGAGTGGTTCTCAACCTGTGGGTCATGACCCCTTTGCAGTCCAATGACACTCTCACTGGGGTTGCATATAAGATAACCTGCATGTCAGATATTTATATTACAATAGATAACAAGCAAAATTACAGTTATGAAGTAGCAGTGAAAATAATTTTATGGTTGGGAGTCACAGCATTAGAAAGGTTGAGAACCACTGTTACAGGAGATGTCAAGCCCAGTTCAACACTTTTTGGGTGGGGAGGCATTTTTTTGAAACAGGATTTTTCTGTGTAGCTCTGCTGTCCTGGAACTTGCTCTTTAGACCAGGCTGGCCTTGAACCTCAAGAGATCCGCCTGACTCTACTTCCCGAGTACTGGTATTAAAGGTGTACATCACTAAGCTGTGTAATAATAACAAATGGGTTTATTGTCTCAGTTTCCCACTTCATAAGAGGAGATGATTAGGGACTATGCTACTTCTTTATTATACCTGTCTTAGTTGGGATTTCTATTGCGGCGATGAAACACCATCACCAAAAAGCAAGTTGGGGAGGAAAGGTTTCATTGGGCTTACACTTCCACATTGCTGTTCATTATAAAGGAAGTCAGGACAGGAACTCAAGCAGGGCAGGAATCTGAAGGCAGGAGCTGATGCAGAGGCCATAGAGTGGTGCTGTTTACTGGCTTGTTCCCCACGGCTTGCTCAGCCTACTTTCTTATAGAACCCAGGACCACCAGCCCAAGGATTGCACCACTCACAATGGCACCCCCATGAAGAGCTAATTAAGAAAATACCTTACAGCAGGTCTTATGGAGGCATTTTCTCAATTAAGTTTCCCTTCTTTCAAGTAACTCTAGCTTGTGTTTCAAGTTGACATAAGACTGGCCAGCACAACCTCCTTCCACTCTCTGAGGCTGGTAGCTAGCTTTAAAAATTGATCCATGCAGGCTGGTGGGAGGGCTCAGCAGTTAAAGGGGCTTGCTGCCAAACTGATGACCTGAGTTACATCTCCAAAACCTACATGGTAGAAGGAGAGAACTGACTCCTGTAAGTTGTCTTCTGACTTCCACATACACGTGTATGTTTGTTCATGTTTACATACTTGCATACAATAGATGAAGTGTAATAATTGTAATATTAAAAGAACCCATGGGTGAATAAATGCTGCTTTGGCAGATACTAAAAGTAAAGTGACTACCGCTAAACTCCACCTCCTGGCCAGTTTGGCATGTGCTACTAATAGCATAGGGTAGATGTGTTGGTCCTTTTGTTTGTTCAAGACTGGTAGTTCTCATCCGGAGAGAATTCTCTGTAGTGGGTAGCTGTTTCAGCTTTGACTTGAAAGTACTACCCCCAGTGAGGCTTCCAGTAACTGTCACGCCTACCTATGACCTGTCCCTGAGGTGGGGCCAAGACAGGAGCCCTTAAGACCCAAGATCCGGATGTGCAGGCTCTCTTGGTTTCTGGTGATCCTGGATGGTCAACTGAGCGGAGTTCTCCAGAGAATCCAGCTGGACTGCACCTCACCTCTCCCGGACCCTGTAACTTAACCCCTTTACTAGCTGTAAGTTATCCCCCCAAATAAACCTCCTTTTTAACTACATGGAGTTGCCTTAATAATTCCCCCAATAATTCTCTCTATATTTGTCTTTCCCTTTCCTCTCATCACTTTGCTATACACTTCCCTCATCACTAGCCTCTGAGGAAACCAGCCACCATGGCATGAGGACACCCACACAGTCTTTGGAGAGGTCCATGTGGCCAGAAAAAAAAAAAAAAAAAAAAAAAACATCTGGTCAACAGCAAGTTATAACTGGAGGACAGCAACACACGTGAGTGTGGAAACAGATTCTCCCGCCCTACTGAAGCTGGGATGACTAAAAACTTAGGGGGAACTCAGAGCTAGAAGCATCCTGGCAATCTGTCCCTTAATCTCTACTGTTATTTATTTGGTGATGTTATTTACTGGGTGCAAGAAAACACGAGGTACAGTGGAACCCACTGTAAGAGTTTTTATTAGGGAAGGGAAAGGATGGAGGTGGGTAGGCCTGCAAAAAAGAAAGGGGAGGGAGGAAGGAATGAGAGAGAGAGAGAGAGAGAGAGAGAGAGAGAGACAGAGAGAGAGAGACAGAGACAGAGAGAGAGAGAGAGAGAGAGAGGCGTGCTACCTCTGGCAAGAGGGAGAAAGATCTGGGAGCAGGTAGAGCCTGCATTTATAGCTTACCTTGAGCATGCATATATGGGCTCACGTAGCTACACCACACATGTGCATAGATTACATGATCATGCTGCACACAGATTATGTAGGACGTAAGGCCCTGGAGCGACTAAGCATTTTGCCTGACTGCTGACAGTGTGTGCACAGTCATGTGACTCCAGAAGTGGCTAAGAATAATAACAGCTACCCCTTAGAAAATGTTTGTTATTTAGCAAGGTAACTAGAACATTAATGAACTTTGAGGACACTTCAAATTTAGTTAACTTTACTAATGATTGGCACTAATATATAAGTTAACAATAGTCTATATGTGCAGCCAATGAGTATTGCTGCATCTTCCTATCATAGATGGATTATGTTTAAATTACAACCCCAAGTCTATTTTTTTTTTGGCCTCAAGCACAGATTTATGAAGGCCTGATTGAAATCTTCATATTCATACACAGTAGCTGGGAGAATCTGTGGGATATCTGCCTATTTCCTCAGCTGTAAGATAGGTGTAGTATAGTATAGCCTAAACATCTCTAATGTGAAAACCCAAAAGTAAAATGCTCCAGAGTCCAAAACTTTTTAACCATAGATGTGATACCACAATCAGAAAAATTGTACACGTGACCTCATGTGACAGGTGGCAATCAACATGGAAATGCACTAAAAATACTATATGAAATGTTGTACTTTCAACATTGGGCATATTGGTACATAGCTATAATCCTAGCTTTCAGGAAGATGAGGCAAGGAGGCTCATGAGCTGGTGGCCAGCCCAGGAAGCTAAAAAATAGAGCCAGGAAGATGGCTCAGTGGATAAAGGTGTTGGTTGCCAAGCCTAATGACCTAGGTTTTATTCCTGGGAACCCACATGGTGAAAAGAGAGAACAGAGTTCTACAAATCGTCTTCTGATCTTCATACTTGTACATCTATGTTCATTGCTGCTCTATTTATAATACCTAGGCAACATAATCAACTTAGCTGTCCATCAACTAAAGAGTGAATGAGAAATATGGAGTACATATTACCACAAATTACTCAGCTGTGAAAAAAAAAAAGGCATGAAAATTTCAGGTAAATGGATGGAACTGGAAAAAGTTCTGAGTGAGGTAACTCAGGCCCAAGAAGACAAACACTGTATGTTTTCTCATATATAGTTTGTCATAGTTTGTTTTCTATTACTGTGATAAACACCATGACCAAAAGCAACTTATGGAGGAAGGGGTTTTACTGTGTTATATGTCTCGTCTATTTCAGTCAGTCATTGAGAGAAATCATTACAGAAATTCAAACAGGAGCAGAGGTGGGAACCACTGAGGAACACTGCTCACTGACTTGCTCTCCATGTCTTGCTCATCCTACTTTCTAATACATCCCAGGCCTACCTTCCCAGTGACCCCACCCCCACCCCCAAATAGGCTCCCCATCAATAACTGACCAAGAAAATTCCCCCCAGACATGCCCACAGGGCAATCCCACGGAGCTAATTCCTCAATTGTAGTTTCCTCTCTCCAGGTGACTCAGTTTATATGAACTTGGCAAAAACTAACCAGAACCATATGGATCCTCGCTTCAAATCTTTTGTTTTATGAGTTTAACTTGGATCATGACAGAATCCAGGAAACCGGAGAAGGGCTTTGGGGGACATGCTCAGGGACATATTGTATATTATAGGAAAAAATAAAAGTAGAGGTGGAATACTGGGGTTGGAAGAGCCTAAGCAGGCAAGGGAAGCCAGGGGGTAAAAGGGAAGGCTAACCCAAAGAAGGGTGTATGAAAAGCCATACAGAAGTTTATTATCTCACAATCTAATCTGAAAATCAGTTTAAAGGACAGTAGACTACATATAAAATGAAAGAAGAGGAGGGATACTGGGGTTAAAGGAATGAGCAGGAATGGGGTAGGGGGATGGAAGGGAGGAGGGTATAGTGGGTAGATCAACCAAAGTTAAGAATGTATACCAAAGCCTTAAGGAAACCCACTAGTTAGTAAAATTGCTGTGGTGGTTTGAATAAGAATGCCCCTCATAGGCTCACAGATTTAAATACCTGGTCATTAGAAAGTGTTACTACTTGACAGGGATTAGGAGGTGTGACCTTGTAGTAGATGTGGATTTGTTGGAGGAAGTGGGTCTTGGGGATTCAAATGCTCAAGCCAGGACCCAACGTCCCTCTCTCTTCCTGCTGTCAATCCAGATGTAGAACTCTGTTACCTTTCTAGTATTATGTCTGTCTGTGTACCACCACGATGCTTCTTGCCCAGACGATAATGGACTAAACCTCTGAACTGTAAGATAGACATAATCAAATGTTTTCCTTTACAAGAGTTGCCTTGGTCATGGTGTCTCTTCACAGCAACAGAATATTGACTAAGACAATTTCAAAATACAACTTTAAAAAAGAATTCAAAGTGGAAGACCCTGCATGGGTTGATAGTATCTCTCCCAGAAGATATGTATTATTAAACAAAAATTCAGTGCTAGGAATGGAATATCTTCCTATGAGTTATTGGTCAGAAAGACCTCCCAAGCCGGGTGGTGGTGGCGCACGCCTTTAATCCCAGCACTCGGGAGGCAGAGCCAGGCGGATCTCTGTGAGTTCGAGGCCAGCCTGGACTACCAAGTGAGTCCCAGGAAAGGCGCAAAGCTACACAGAGAAACCCTGTCTCGAAAAACCAAAAAAAAAAAAAAAAGAAAGAAAGACCTCCCAAACCATATATGCTGCTGTGGGATGTTCTGTATGTTACATGTGTTGCTCTGATTGGGTAATAAATAAAACACTGATTGGCCAGTAGCCAGGCAGGAAGTATAGGCGGGACAAAGAGAAGAGAATTGGGGGAAGTAGAAGGCTGAGACAGAGAGACCTGCCAGCCGCCGCCATGACAAGCAAGATGTAAGGTACCGGTAAGCCACGAGCCATGTGGCAACTTATAGATTAATAGAAGTGGGTTAATTTAAGATAAAAAAGTAGATAACAGGAAGCCTGCCACGGCCATACAGTTTATAAGTAAACTGAATATAAGCGTCTGAATGATTATTTTATGCATGGGTTGTGGGACTGTAGGGGCTTGATGGGACCTGGAGAGAAGCTCTCCAGCTACACACATGCTATTGCCATTTCCCTTGGTTACCCACTATAACTGTGGTGATTTGAATGAAAATGGCCCCCATGGCCTCATAGGGAGTGGCACTACTAGGTGTAGCCTTGTTGGAGGAAGTGTGCACTGGGGGTGAGCTTTGAGGTTTCAGATGCTCAAGCCAGGCCCAGTCTCTCTTTTTCTTCCTGCTATCTTCCAACTCAGATGTAGAACTTCCAGCTACCGCTCCAGCACCATGTCTGTCTGCATGCCACCGTGCTTCCTGCCGTGATGATAATGGACTACACCTCTGAGCTGTAAGCAAGCTCTAATGAAATGTTTTCCCTTATAAGCATTGCCATAGTCATGGTGTCTCATCATAGCAATAAAACCCTAACAAGACAATAACCATATAGTACAAACCTATTGCTGAAGACTATACACACTTAGGTTTCAGGACATACAGAAACCGATGACCAGAAAGTCCCTCTCTGCTGTCTAGCTTTCATAGTCCTGGAAGGTGCTATGCAGGTGGAGAAAAACCATCACTGGTCTTGTCAACACTGGACTCTGCCTGTTGTAATACCAACCTGCCAGGTATGATGTGCCTACTGGTACAATAGTGGTGTGGCTATTAATTGGGTGATCAATCTCTTTCTGACTGAATTAGAGACCTGCTCCACAGGAGGAAATTTCATGCGTGGTACTGTAATATTGATCAAAAACTCATGGCTAAGGAGGTCATAGGCCCTAGGTATCTAGTTTGCTTTTCTGTTGCTGTCTTTTCTCGATCATGGTGATAAACACCATGACCAAAAGCAACTTAGTTAGGAAAGGGTTTATTTCATCTTATAACTCCCAGATTACAATTCATCACTGAGGGAACTCAGGGCATGAGTTGAAGGTCTTAAGACCCTGGAGGTCGGAACTGAAGCACAGATCACAGATTAATGCTGCCTTATTGGCTTACCCCCCCCCAACCCCCAACCCACTGGCTTGGTCACATACCTTTCTTATACATCCCAGGACTATTTGCCCAGGGATGGCACCCCTCACATGGGATGAGCCCTCCTGCACCAATTAGAAATCAAGAAAATGCTCCCCAAGCCAATCTGCTAGAGCCAGTTCTTCAGTTGAGGTTCGCTCTTCCCAGTTGACTCTAGTTTTTATCGAGTTGACAAACACTAACCAGCACACGAGAGCAGAATCTGCCATTGGTATTTCACTAAATGGTCATGCTGTCAAAGTGCCTTCTACACATTTGTGCTTATACTCACAGACCTGGGCTGCTGTCACCTTGGTCAAAGAAGCTCCTTGTTTTCAGTAGACACAAGTCAATGGAAAGACCCGTTACTGGTCAAAGTGTTGAGAATAAAAGACTGAGTGCTCAGCCCTAAATGAGAGACATCTATACTACCACCCATTAGGGAACATTGTAGAAGAGGATGACTGTTGTCCTTTAATTTAATTGTTGAATTCTGTTCCCTCAGGTCCTGACTCTTTCATAGCAATGAAAAGAATTTAACTAAACCTCTGTCCCTCTAAAGAACTCAAGATTCAAAGGTTAAGGTGGAATTCTGCTCTTCAGAGGCTGAAGAACAAGTAGCTCTCCTCCTTTCCTTGCTCTTGTCCTCCAAAAAGCTCTGATGCTTCTCCACACCTCTCCTTAAAAACCCTTCCCCACCTGACTCCTCCCTACTACTTCCTGTCAGCTAGTTGCCAACTCAGCCTCCTGACTGCAGGTGAATTTTATTTAATCAAACATATCTTTGCATCATTAAACAAATGTTCCAGAGCATAAACAAAAGTAACACATTTTAAAAATTATATTCTGCAACAGATGATAGAAAGAATGTAAGAGCCAGAGGATGGGGAAGAGTGTTGTGATAGGCTGTCTTCTGGATATGACATGGCTATCAAAATAATGCAACCAGAGCAGCTATTGTTACTACACAAGACCTGTGCAAGAACAAGCCAGCCAGAATTCTAGCAATGATGAAGCAGAGGATCTCCAGACTCCATCCTCACCGAAGAGCTATTGGCAACTGATGGTTGCTTGGGGAAGGCTTATCACTGTTCTTGGAGGATGCAGCCACTGGTAGGTTTCCCATGCTCCATTGAGTTGCCTCATATTTACACGATAAGAACTTGAGAGGAGGATGTGTTGAAAATATTGGGAGAGGTGGAGAAGGAGAATGGGGGGGTATAAATCTTACATTTCATTGTTAACATTTATGAAATTCTCAAGAATAAAGAAGGTTTGGGGGGCTGGAGAGTTGACTTGGTGGTTAAGAGCATTTGTTGCTCTAACAGAGGACTCAGGTTTGATTCCCAGCACCCACATGTCAGCTCACAGCCATCTGTAACTGACGAAAGTCTCTGGGATCTGATGCCCTTTTATGGCCTCCACAGACACCAGGTATGCACATGGTGCACAGACATACATGCAGGCAAAACACTCACATGTAAAATAATAAAATAAATAAATCTAAAAAAAAAGAAAAAGAAAACTGTGACAAAACATTTTCCACAACTAAGTTTCTCTGTTAGACTACTGACTTAGTTTCCTCTGTTTTCTTGAAGCTCATTAGGCTGTCTTAAAACAGGTGTTTGAAATTCTCCACCTAGGGCCTAGGTTCTAGGCAGTTCCATACTAATTACTATCTGGCCATTTTCTGGCTCTTGATTTTGGCCATTACGTAAGTTCAGGATGCTTGTTGGTTTATTGCATCATCTGAGTATTGAGGGATTCGGTGTTTGTTCAAATCTTTTCAATCTAGCTTTCTACTCATCTTTCCAGAAATTATAAACAGGCTGCTTACTTCCTGTGAGCTGTCAGCATGAGATGGTGTCCCCATCCTGATCTATGATGCTTGCAGTTGATGGGTTGACACTGTTTCAACACTAGAGGGAGATCTGAGCCCACGTTTGTCGTGATGGTACACCTGGTGTACTATTCAGAATGAGCCAGAGGAATAATGGGAAAGGATAGACTGCCTTACACCCACTCAGTAATCAGAGCTGGGCAGAATCACCATGGTTGAACCAATTCCAGGACCAGTGCTACGCCTGTGGCCACCAATGCTCATGGATACCACCCTGATCCACAAGCAGCACAGTACTGGAATAAGACCAAGATCAACAGTGCCATAGGCTGCCTGATACCCATGCTGAATTAGGACTGAAATAAGATTGCTACAATCAACCATAAAGGATGCTGACTGGAATGGAAGTCTGGTAGCCTGAGGTGATATGTCTTTCTTTGATTCCAGAAAGAAAAAAAATTTTTAAAAATACTCTGTGTTGTCAAATAAGCCCTCAAGTGATATTATTAAATCTAAAATTAGTTTTAATTAGCTTAATTAATTCAGTTAATTAATTTAACTTTTAAATTAGCATATGTTCATACTTGAAAACACCATCCATCACTGAGAAATTTCGACAGCAACTAATTAGTCAGAAAATGAGCCATTCCATTTCCAAAACTTGGGTTTTTTTTAAATCCTTAATTTTGTGGCACAGAAAAGTTTTCAGTCTCTACTTCCTTGCATGAATAGCATTAAGAACTTATATAACTTTTTCTATAGTAAAAGGCAGATGCAAGACATATATATGACTTACACTGGTACACATGCGCGCACGCCCATGATTGCCATGAATTCGCATCCTATGTCCTTTTACCCTATACAAGGGAACCCTAATCTTGACCCCCTTTCCTTTCAGACTGCCTGCTTATCACCTCATAGTTTCTGTGGCCTTCTGCCACTCCACTTTTCCTAACCAGTAGCCACAGAATCACCACAGTCCCCACCACACCCCATTTTACCTTCAGCGTTGTGGAAGCTTTGAGATAAGTGCTATGTGAATCTTACTCCTCAGACCCTCCTCTGACCCAGATTCATGTGCCTTTGTTCTCTTTATCTCTGGCATGGTTCCACCAGCTATTCTCCCCATGTGTCAGCAGCTTCAGGTTCAAGAATCAGAGGCCCTGACTTCAGAAAACTATGATAACTTGCCTACCTCCATCCACACAGTCAAGATGAGGAGAACATGCTGTTATTTGGAAGGGTGGAAGGAAGCCAGGGAACCTTGATGAAAAAAATGTCCAGGAGATAGAAAAAGTGAGCTGCTTCCAGCTGCCATTTCTGAGCAAAGATGGTCGTAGTGAGGAAAAGTGTGGCAGGACTCAACACTGCGTAAACACACTCAGCAGGACAACACCTGTGCCGCGGGCTGAGTGCCAGCCTTGGGTGTACTGGGGTTTCTAAATAAGCTACTAAAAGGCATTTTTATTATGCTTATCACAGATGGTAATGTATATTCTGTGCCATTGTATGTTGGAAGAATGTAATTTGATTTTTGATTTTACAGGGGGTTATAATTAAGAGATTTCTTTAGGGTTCAGAGGAGATTTTGAACTTTGGACTTTTAAACAATGTTTAGACTGAAAGACATGGGGACTTGTGAAGTTGGATTGAATGCATTTTGCATTATGATATGGCTAGGAGCCCATGGAGACCACATTCCAATGTGGTGGTTTGAATAGAAATGGCTCCAATAGGCTCACACATTTGAATACTTGGTCCCCAGTTGGTGGAACTGTTTGGGAAGGATTAGAGGTGTGGTCTTGTGGTGACATTGTGTTCCCCAATATATTGTACACCCTAATAAACTTATCTGGGGTCAGAGAACAGAACAGTCACTAGATATAGAGGCCAGAAAATGGTGGCACACAAACCTTTAATCCTAGCATTCCAAAGGCACAGATCCAGCTGGATGTCTGTGAGGCCAGAAAATGGTGACACACACCTTTAATCCCAGGAAATAATGGTAGGAAGCAGAAAGGTATGTAAGGCATGAGGACCAGGAATTAGTCTGGTTAAGCTTTTGGCAGGTTAAGCTTTTAGGCTTTTAGCAGCAGTTCAGCTGAGACTCATTCGGGTGAGGACTCAGAGGCTTCCAGTTCGAGGATACAGGATCAGCTGAGGAATTGGCAAGGTGAGGTTAGCTGTGGCCTCTTCTGTTTCTCTGATCTTTCAGCGTTCAGCCCAATATCTGACTCCTGGGTTTGTTTTTATTAATAAGACCTTCCAACAATTTGTGCTACATGGTCTTGTTAGAGGAGGTGCGTGATGGCTATTGTTGGCTGTCAACTTGACTACATCTGGAATGAACTAAAATCCAAAAATGGAGAGCACACCTGTGAGGGATTTTTGCTTAATTTGAAGTAGGAAGAAAGGAAGCTTTTGTTCTTTGCCTGCTTGCTCTCTCATTGCTAGCAAGCCCATTCCTTCACTGGCACTAGAGTCTACTTCTTTGAGATCCCAGCATATACTGAAGGCCAGCTGAGACATCCAGTCTTGTGGGCTGAGCAACTACTGGATTCTGGGATTTTTTGTTCACAGCCAACTATTGTTGGATTAGTTGGACCACAGCCTGTAAGTCATTCTAATAAATCCCATATATATATAAATAGATTGATTCTGTAAGTTCTGTTATTCTAGAGAAGCCTAACTAATGCAAGGCATGTCACTGAGGATGGGCTTTGAGGCTGCAAAAGCCTCCCATCATTCCTTATATGCTCATTGCCTCTTATTAGCAGATCAGAATGTAAGTTATCGACGGTTCCTGCTACAGAACTTTTGCTCTGCCATTTTGAACTTTAACTTTCTAAAATTGTAAATCCAATTAAATGCTTTCTTGTATAAGCTGTTTTGGTCATGGTGTTTTGTCACAGAAATGGAAATGTGACATACTGCAATGGGAATGCTGGAGTATATGTCTTAGTTTCTTTAATGTTGCTATGATAAAATTCCCTGACAGAAGCAACTTTTGTCTCATAGTTCCAGGGCCTATCACAGTAGAGCTGGTAACATGCCTCCACAGTCAAGAAGCAGGAAGTGATGAATGTTCATGCTGAGCTCACTTTCTTCTTTTCATACAGCCCAGGATTCCAACCTAGGGAATGGTACAACCCATAATGGGCAAGTCTTCACACCTCAACTAACCTAATCTAGATAATCCATGCTCCAGAGGCTCCTTTCCTAGGCGATTCTAGTCCTTAAAAGTTGACAATATAAACCATCACTGGAAAACATGGGCTTTGTATCTGTATCATGTAGATCAACTTGTGATTATTCCAAAGAGAACTGTTGCTCTCATACCAACCAACATAAATACTTCCATTCTGCAGCACTGTGACCTAAAAATAAATTCTTTAAAGTCAAAAGTGAAGACTTGGGGTAGGGTGGGGTGGTGGAACATGCCTTTAATCCCAGCACTAAGGAGGCTGAGATGGGATGGTCTCTCTGTGAATTTCAGGCCAGTCTGGTCTACATAATGAGTTGCAGGACCGCCAAAGCTATGTAGAGTGACCCTATCTCAAACGAAAGAAAAGAAAACAAAACAAAACAACAACAACAAAACAAACAAAAAAAGTGAAGCTATGGAGTATATCCCCATAGAAGACAGCCTAAAGTCCCCTAGGAAAAAAGAAAGTAAGATCCAAAAGGTGGAACAGCTACTTGGTGAAGGGCTGGCTGTGAAAAGGAAGAAAAAGAGGAAAGACAGCTAAGTAAAGGAAGACTCCTGGGAGGAGTCAGAGTAGACACAGACCTAGAAGGTGGTACCAGAAAGGGAAGGCAACATGGACGAAGCCTGCATGGGTGAGGTGAGGTAGGAGGCCTGCATGGGTGAGGTGAGGTAGGAGGCCTGCATGGATCAGGTGAGGTGGGAGGCCTGCATGGGTGAGGTGAGGTGGGAGGCCTGCATGGGTGAGGTGAGGTGGGAGGCTTGCATGGGTGAGGTGAGGTGGGAGGCTTGCATGGGTGAGGTGAGGTGGGAGGCCTTGCAGAAGAGATCATTTGGAAGTCAGGCAAGATAGAGGCTTCAGAACTCGAGAAGTGGATAGGAACACAGTTTGGCCAGTGGGACACTGTTGGTTTCAAAAATGAAGAACAGAAGCGAAAAGTCTTAAAGCTTATGGGTGGCTTTAAATATCTGTCCCCATCATTCATAATGCCCCTGCCTCCCCCTTGATTGGAAGGCCCAAGATGGCCCAGGACAAGAAGTCTTCAGACATGTTACAGCAGAACCTGCAGCAGGAATTTGACCCAGCCATACGGAAGTACAGCTGTAGGGCCACCTGGACCTGTCCTCTGAAGCCAGTGAGTCTTCTACATTGACTGAGGCCTCTGTGCTGGCTAGTATTATGTCAACTTGACATAGGCTAGAGCCACAGCAGAGGAAGGAGCCTCAACTGAAAAAAATGCCCCCAGAAGATAGGGTCGTACACAAGCCTGTAGGGTATTTTCTTAATTAGTGATAATGGGGGACGGCCCAGCCTATGGAGGGTGGTGTCACCATTGGGCTGGTGGTCCTGGGTTCTATAAGAAGGCAAGCTGAGCAAGCCACCAGAAGCAAGCCAGTAGGCAGCACTAATCCATGGCTTCTGCATCAGCTCTTGCCTCCAGGATCCTGCCCTGTTTGAATTCCTGTCTCTGGCTTCCGTCAATGATGAACTACAATATAGAAGCATAAACCAAATAAACCCTTTCTGCTCCAACTTGACTTTGGTCATAGTGTTTATCCTAGCAATAGAAACCCTGACTAAGACAGACCCCAAGGTTATCAAGTTGCAAGACTAAACTTTATCATCTTGTTTTAATGCTGTTTCTTCATCAGTTTTGTGTCTGGCAAGTTGGCTTGAATCCAACACCTGCAAATATTGAGGACCACTCATGATAAGTTTTGGGAAATATTGTTACAGCCTGTTTTTGAATAAAGCCTGCACAGAGAAGAGATCTCAGACTTGTAAAAAGATTTTCAGTTTCAAATCTGCTGGTTGGTTCTTTCTTACATCTCAAAAAAAATACAAGTTTTCTACTTTGTTTTTAATCAAAAGCACACTCTGAACTAATGTAATTGTGTCATGTATGTTCATGATAACTGTTTTCATGTAGTTATTATTATTGTTATTGAAATAAATGATAAGCAGCACTGGTTATGGTGCTGGTTACTGCTCGAAAAGGTCACGAGCCACGGCCACACTACCTGGTAGCAGAGAGCTTTATTAGGAGGAAGCAGGGTGCAGTGAGAAGAACTAGGCCTGGGAAGACAGAACAGAACAGAAAGAAAGATGGTGGGGTGGGGGGAGAGGGAGCAGAATAGAGAGAGAGAGAGGTTGGGGTCTGAGTCACGGCTCTTTAAGGCGCAGATGGGCTTACAGAGCCATGCCATGCATGCGCAGATTGTGCGACCACACTGTGCGTACGTGATCATCAGCGCACACTGATGACGTAAGACACAAGATCCTTTGCTTAACTCCTGAACTGTGCATGTGCGGTCATGCAGCTGGAGTGAGAGCAGAATTCTAACATTATTATTATTATTATTATTATTATTATTATTATTATTATTATTTATTTTGAGAAAGGGTCTCTTTATGGAACTCTGGCTGGCCTGGAACTCACTGTGTAAACCAGGATGGCCCCAAACTCAAAAGAGATCCACTAGCCTCTGCCTCCTTAGTGCTGGGATTAAAGACATGCATCACCATGCCTGACGTTTCATGTAAATGTTTTTGTGTGTCATTTTGTGTCTGGGACATCATGGAACAAAAATCACTCTGCCATTAAAATTACTTAAAGTAACTGAGCTGTGTGTGTTCATGTGTGCATGTTGTATGAGGGTACACATGTTCACTTACATATGGCGGTCATAGGTTTTCCTCACTCACTTATCACCTCAGTTTTTGAGACAGGATCTCCCACTGAATCTAGAACTTGCTTATTTGGAGAAGATGGTTGGCTGATGAGCTCTGAGGATCCATCCATTCTCTCTTCAGACCTGGGGTTGGGATTAGTCATGTGCTGCAATGCTTGACTTTTATGTGGATGCCATAGTGGGGAAGGTGGGGGGGATGCAGTCATGTCCTCATGTCCGCACAGCAAGCACTGTGCTGACTGAGACACAGCCCCACTCCCCATTTTATATTTTCTAAACTGACTTCAAACTAAAATCACTATTTCTTGGCATGTCTAACTTGAGATCTGTATGTTGTGAATATAAACATCTGTGGCATATTTTGCTATGTATGTGGCACACATGGGTATATGCATGTTTACATGTGTGGGGGTGCACATGCATATGTCTACACAAGTGTAGCGGCCTGAGGTTGAAGTTGGAAGTTTTCTCTGACCATTCTGCTTTGAGCAGGGTCTCAATTGAACTTAGAATGCATTCACATGGCTAGTCTAGCTAGCCACTTGCTCCAGGGATGTCCCCCTTCCTGCCTTCTGAGTACCAAAGTCACAGGCTGCCACATGAGCTGGCATCATTTTGGGTTCTGGAGATCCAAACTATGGTGATATTTTATTTGTGCTGAAATGTGATTTTATTTGTATGTTAATAAATAAAGTTGCCTGGGGATCAGAGCTAAAAGCAAGCCATTTAGCACTCGCCCTTAATTCAATCACATAGCCGGCAGAGTCTGTGTGTGGTCAAGGACATAGCCAAGTAGTGACACGAACTTTTAATCCCAATACCAACCATAAAGACCTGGAGGTCTATATAGACAGGTAGTGAAGAGGAAAGCATGTGGTTGGGTTTGGAGCCAATGAGAAGGCAGAACAGAAAGGCAATAAAAAGATAGTCACACAGGAGAAGGTCTCTCTCTCTCTCTAGGGAAGCGATGGCAGTGGTAAGCTAAAGGCTTTGCTAGTGCTCTGATCTCTTGGGCTTTTAACTCTGTATTTGGCTCTGTGTTTCTTATTTAATAAGATGGTTTACAGCTGGGCAGTGGTGGTGCATGCCTTTAATCCCAGCACTTGGGAAGCAGAAGCAGGAGGATCTCTGTGAGTTTGAGGCCAGCCTGGACTACAGAGTGAGTTCCAGGAAAAGCGCAAAGCTACACAGAGAAACCTTGTCTCAAAAAACCGAAAACCAAAACCAAAACCAAAAACCAAATAATAATAAGACATTTAGAATTTCGTCTATATTTGGTGCCCAACGTGGGGCACAAACCCATGACCCTGAGATTAAGAGTCTCATGCTCTACCGACTGAGCTAGCCGGGCAGTGGTGGTGCCCAATGTGTCTTTATTCTTTTTTTTTTTTTAACATATTTTTTTAATTGATTCTTTGGGAATTTCACATCATACACCCCAATCCCACTCATTTCCCAGTCCCTCCGTATCCACCCTTCATCCTTATAGTGTCCCCTCAAAATAAAATTTAAAAAGAAATACAAATAAAATAAAAATAAAAAACAAATAAAAATATTAAAACAAAAACCACAAAACAACAACAAAAAAAGCAAAACAAAATGAACACAAAACCCCCACTTTGGCTTCCACCTTTCTGGCCTCTCCATCACCTCTTCGTTCATCTTAGGGGCACTGGAAACTGCTGTGTATCATGCAGTATATCCTTTTATCTAAACAGCTTTACTTGCAAATGTTCACTGTGTAATGTGTTGTTGGTTTGGTTCAAGGCCTCTGGCTTCTGGTACAACATCAACACTGGACCCTCACTGAAACTCCTCCCAGATATCCTGCTGTTGCCCTGAGTCGTGGAGATCCTGCAGCTATGGTTCTGCAGGATCAGTTCCTTCATATGCTGCAGCAGGACATAGATGGGATAGATGTCCAGGAGCGCCATCTCAAAGCCCTGGATATGTGCCTGGGTGGTAGCTGAGTTGGTCAGTCGGGCCACCCCCCTCAGGTGAGGGGTGGATCCAGATCGCCCACACCTGAGGTAAGGGGTGGAGCCAGCTTTCTCAAGTGTGGGGTAGGGGTGGGAGGGTGAGGGCAGCAATCCTATGAAGGACAGGGCCAGCTCTCCTGTATGGGCCTGGTGGCAGCATGGTTCCTAGACTCCAACAGGGCCCCAGGTACTCCAACAGTAGCCCAGACCACAGGCATCTACATGGCCTTTGATTGTAACAGGAGCCGTGGATATCAACACAGACCCTGACTGTGCAGGACCACAGACCCAGACATGGCTCACAGCCACAGCTTGGGCCTGGATATCACCATGGCCCTGGGTAGTAGCTCAGGCCACTCAGATCTGTATTGCCCTGGTGGCAGCATGACCTCCAGACACCAATATGGCTTCAGGTGTCAGCCTAGATCCTGGGCATCTGCATAGCCTTTGATGGTAACAGGAGCCATGGACATCAACACAGACCCTGGCTGCAGTAGAGCCATGCCAGACTTTATTCTTGCACAGCAATCATTTTATCCACTAAGCCACGGGATGAGGTTTTTACTGCTACTGCCACTTTTGAAAAAACAAAACAAAACAAAACAGGTTTGCCAGGTATGGTGGTGCATGCCTTTAATCCTAGGACTTGGAGGCAGAGGCAAGCCAATCTCTATGAGTTCAAGGCCATCCTGGTCTATATAGCAAGTTCCAGGACAGCCAAGGCTACATAGTGAGACCCTGTTTCAACAACAAAGAAACAAACAAACAAAAAAATTAGATTTGCCTAAAATCTCTGTTTTAGTTGGGATTTCTATTGCTGTGATGAAACACCGTAACCAAAAGCAATTTGGGGAGGACAGGGTTTATTTGACTTGTGTTTCCAAATCACTGTTCATCATTGAAGGAATTCAGGACAGGAACTCAAGCAGGGCAGGAACCTGGAGGCAGGAGCTGATGCAGAGGCCATGGAGGGGTGCTGCTCACTGGCTTGCTCTCCATAGTTTGCTCAGCTTGCTTTCTTACAGAACCCAGGACCACCCGCTCAGGGATGGCTCCACCTACAATGGGCTGATCACCACTCCTATCAGTCACTAATTAAGAAAATGTCCTACAGGTTTGCCTATAGCCCAATTGTATGTAGGCATTTTTTTTCAGTGAGATTCCCTCCTCTCAAATGACTTTAGTTTCTATCAAGTTGACCTAAAACTATCCAGCACAGTCTTTATCTTGTCCAACCCTAGATAAGATGCAATGCTAAAATAATTGGGACCCAAAAAAAAAAACCATCATTAAAAACCCTGGTTAGCCTCCTTAAGGCTTACAAAGGCGTCATGAGTTTTACAGATCACTCTAATGCATTTCATTAAATCATAAATATGGTATTTGTTATAATAATTTATCTTTGTGTCTTCAGATTTAAGGAGGGATAAAATAATTTTGTAGCTATTTGCTAAATGATGACCATGCTACGACAAAGGAAAACAGGGGACCCCAAAGTAAAGGAGACTAAAAACACGAGGAGACAGAAAGGCCAGACTCTCCTTTTGGTTGCTTTGGTGACCCAAAGGAAAGGATCTTTGTTGGCAAGAGTAGTTTTGGGGTGACTGTTAAGGTGTCTTAAATCTTTAACAAATAGTTCATTTGAGAGAACACAGAAATACCTCAATATTTTGCCTGTATTTATGCTTAGATATTTAAGATAAGAGTCCATGTTTTCTGTATTTCAGGCACAGCTTCCTAGATTTTAATTGAAGTATAGTTATTTTATTTAGGAAGCATATTTCATAAATTTTGTAAAGAAAAAAGATAAAGAAGACTGTCTTTAAAAAGAGGAAACCGTAGCCGGACAGTGGTGGCGCACGCCTTTAATCCCAGCACCCTGTCTCGAAAAACCAAAAAAAAAAAAGAAACCGTTACAGATAAAAATGGTCGTGTGTGTGTGTGTGTGTGTGTGTGTGTGTGTGTGTGTGTGTGTGTGTCTTTTTGAGACACAGTCTTACTGTGTAACACTGGCCTGGAACTACTATGTAGACCAGGCTGGACTCTAACTCATAGAAACCCTCCTTCCCATACCTACAGAGTGCTAGGATGAAAGTTATGTGCTACCCCCTGACAAAAGTAATTTTGATGAAGCATAAAGAAATGCCTTTTTAATTTAAAATTTTACTTATCTATTTTTGTGTCTATGAATGTCATGCCCGCATGTATGCCTGTGTGTGCATTCCTGGTGCCTGCTGAGGCCAGAAGAAGATGCCAGATCCCCTGGGACTGGAGTTACAGACAATTATGAGCTGCCACATGTGTGCTGGGAATTGAGCCTGGGCCCTCTGGAAGAGGAGCCAGTGCTCTAACTGATGTGCCTTCATTCCAACCCCACAAATACCTTAAAAATTTTTTTTGAGCTGGGTATGATGGTGCACCCCTTTAATCCCAGTGCTTGGGGGGCACAGAGGCAGTTGTATCTCTGTGAGTTTGAGGCCAATCTGGTCTACAGAGCAAGTTCCAGGACAGCCAGGACTGTTACACAGAGAAACACTGTCTCAAAAAAAATTTTTTTTATTTTTAAATTTAATGTGCCTGAGTGTTTTCTCTGCATGTATGTTTGTGTGCACTTCACATGCCTGGTTCTTGAGAAGGCCAGAGGGTGTCTGCTCCTGTGTTGATACTTTTTATCAACTTGACACAAACTAGGGGCATCTGGGAAGAAGGAATGTCAAGTGAGAAAGCCTCCACACGACTGGCCTGTTGGTGTATCTGCTGGACATTTTCTTGATTATTGATTGATGCTGGCAGATCGTCTGTGGCATTGCCACTCTGGGCAGGGGGTCCTGAGTTGTATAAAAAAGAGAGCTAAGCAAGACAGTAAGCAGTATTCTGTCGTAGTCTTTGCTTTGAGATTACTGAGGTGGATTTCATCAGTAATAAACTGTAATTTTGGGCCAATAATAATAATAATAATAATAATAAATTTAAAAATCCCCTTCCTTCCCAGGTTCCTTCTGGTCATGGATTCATCCCAGCGTCAGACACTTAACTAGGACAGACCTCTTACAGCTGGAGTTACAGGCTGTTAGGAGCCATTCTGTAGGTTCTGGGAACCGAACCCAGGCCCTCGGAAGAGCCATCTAACACCAGAAATGCTTTTAAATGTGAAAGGAGTTTAGATTAACTCTGTCCTAAGGTAAAGAATTGTTCCCAAATGGAAAATGAAATATGAGGAAATATTTAAAGTTAGTGGCTGGAGAGAGGGCTCCGTGGCTAAAAGCACTGGCTGCTCTTCCAGAGGACCCGGATACAATTCCGACAACCCGCTTGTTGGCTGGCCGGTCTCTGTAGCACTAGTTCCGCAGAGTCTGACTCCCTCTTCTGGCCTCTGAGAGCACTGCATACACGTGGTGCATGGACTCACAGGCCGGCAAGACACCCACACACATTGGGGTATCTTGGTTGTCAAATTAACTACATCCGGAAGCAACTAAACCAATGCAGCTGGCCAAGCCTGTGAGGGAGTTTCTTGATTGGATTATTTGCGCTGGGAAGACCCACCTAAGTCGGCGCCATACCTTTTGGTGGCAGCCCGCATAGAAGGGTGTGGAAGAAGGAAGCTTTTGTTTTTTGCTTGCTAACTCCTCTCACAATTCATGGCAAGTTCTTCTACACTGTTGCTGAGGAATTCCTTCACTGCTCTTTGTAGATGTAACCAACCGTCTTATTAAATAAGAAACACAGAGCCGATTCAGAGAAGAAAGCCAAGAGGTCAGAGCTAAGAGCCTTACCCTTCCTGCTTCAGCCAAGAGAGTTCTCCTAAAAAGGGGCCTACTTCCTGTGTGTATGTCTTTAAATAGTCTTTCTGTTCTGCCTTCTCATTGGTTGTAAACCCAACCACATGACCGCCTCGTCACTGCCTGTATGTACAGCCCTCCAGGTCCTCTATGGTATTGAGATTAAAGGCTTGTGTCTCCAATGTTGGCTGTATCCTTGAACACACAGAGATCTACCTAGCTCTGTCTACCAAGTGCTGGGATTAAAGGCGTGCGCCACCACCCCTGTGCTCTTGCTATGGCTCTAATAGCTCTGACCCCTGGGCAACTTTATTTATTAACATACAATTAAAATCACATTTCAGTACAAGTAAAATACCACCACAGCTCTTAGAACATACTTTGAAATTCCAACACAGACTCAAGACCAGCAGCTTTCTAGGAATCCTCCAGATCGCTAACACCATGTTGGGACTGCTGAAACAACCATAGTCATGTAGACTACAAAACTATCGGATTCTTGGCCTTTTCATCACGAGACAAACATTGTTAAACTACTTGAACCACAGCCTGTAACAGACTCTAGTAAATCCCATGTGTGTGAGTGTGTGTGTGTGTGTGTGTGTGTGTGTGTGTGTGTGTGTGTGTAAAATCAGTTCTCTTCCTTCATAGAACCCTGATTGTAATACACACATAAAAACAGTAATAATCGGATTTCCGGCTTTCGCGTCCTTCCTCTGCTTTGCAGAGGGTCTTCTCTGTATGTATGCTGTGTGCATGTTTCCTTGCCCTCAATAAAATGCCTTCTTTAACTGCTGATTCTGTTTGCAGTGCTTGAGATTTTTCTGCTGCTACCCGTGTGCTTTAGATGTTTCCTGCTTTTTAATTTTTTAACTGGAAGAGAAAATGAACCCAACCAAGACCCACAGACTGTATTGTTTCTAGACTGTATCATTTTGGGGGTTTGTCTCTAGATTTCTTCTGAAGATGGTATCATTTTGGGACCTCATCTTAGGATTCCTTTTGAGGACCACTGACTCCTCAAAATGAGGATGAAATACTCCAGGATTCTCTCAAGTTCCTCTCTGGCTTGCCTCCTGGACAATTAGAGCAGGTTAGACCCTCAGGTGCTTCGTATGACAGTCTTAGTTTTGTTTCAACCCATGCATGGCCTAAATATTGTCTAG